>NC_064671.1:40119097-40231597 GCF_943734685.1 Anopheles coluzzii | reverse complement strand
AATCTTTTCGACAATCTTTAAAAGTTCATGCATGATTAAAAAATGCATTACATAATTTTAACACTTTTCTTGTTAATGTGAAAACATTTGGCAACACGTTTCTTGCCAATTGAAACTTAATACAATACAGATGATTATTTTAAATTACCTTTGTTCCCGACAGAGCTGCGTTCCCAGAACTCTCGATGGCCGAAGGCAGCGTGGTGGAAAATTTACCCTTTGTCAGCATAATGCTGAAGTGGCTAGAGCAGTGCCTAAAATAAACCTGAACATTCTACAAAACTGTCACCGATACGGTGCATTTCCTCGCGGACGAGGAAGCACCGCGCGTACGGATGCAAACTGGCGTCGCGCTATTTTGCATCGTTACCACTCAGAAAGCGGATCCACAGCAGAGTGGCATTGAGCATTTGGCCGGTGAGCAGGCTACCCTAAAGGCACACATGCGCGTCCAACTGACACTGGTCGTGCGGTACTATGCACGCTGGTTCGGGACTATACACGCTGATGCTGTTCGTGCGGAAAGTCACCGGCTGGAACATGTCCATCGCCGACAATCGGGATCGTGAAGGCTGACGTTTGTACCGCCGCGTCCCGGTGTAATGCACCTGATGTTTGTCGTTGACGGGAAGTTACTGGAGGAATGGTTCGGTTATCTTCGTAATGCCCTGAAATGCGTACAATTGATGTGACTTTCTTCGCTTCCCAGAAATGTCCAGTTATGCTGCGAATCCATAAGCTTCGACCGCACTATGGCGTGTATCACTTATGTACGTTCTGTCCCAGCAGTAACTCGAAGGGAACCTGTGCGTGCAGAAGTACCCTGCCCGGTGACTTCCAAGGTTGTGGCCACGGAAACAAAGGCCATCTCGGGCAGCGTTATTGGTCGTGTTACGGAATTCTTCAGGGTTAGCTTGTGTATATAGGTTGTGTATATATGCGTAGTTCTGACGGGAATGGTAGTACTACTCGAGAAGTAAAAAAAAAAATCGATGTATGTTTGGCGACTAATGTGCAGAACTTAGCAGGAGGAAAATGATACGAACACAACTCGGAAACACTCAACATTGCTTATCTCATTCAGCACCATACCGCTTCATCCACATCAGAAAAGTATCGGCGCTCATTCTTTATGGACGCGTCGGACGGATTGCAAACATTCATCCATCGTTGCTTGTACAGATTGCGACACTGGCTCGATGCATTCGTATGTAACACACACGATGCAGTAAATTGTTCATCGTCAATTGTATTTGTTTTGGAAGCACGATGTGCGGCAATTGAGCATCGCAAAAAGAGCGTGCCGCGATACGGACAGAATTATTACCCGTGCACGCGCGACCAGTTTTCAAAATGCAGTGCAATAGATTATTTGAACAGAGACCAATAAACTATCCACTCATGGCCCTATCACGAATGGTGAGCGTGCTTAGAGAGTGCTATCAAACGCGCTGCTTTTTTGCGTAGGGCTTATAAATGGATTTAAAAATGACCGCCGAGTAAATTTTTATCATTTGGTAAAATATTATCATACGGGTGAGATGGAGTCTTAATTGTTTGCAAAGCACGAGGGTGTAGCAAAAATTAATTGATTTAGTTGCTGTTGGTGAATGATAGACTGCACAGGTTTTGATTTGATTTTTTACTGTAGTCATTGATGATCTACTGCCACGAATGTGGGATAGAGTGCGCTAGATAATGCATAAAAATAACCGTACAGTCACTGCTATAGCAGGAATCTTTTACTAGGATGGTAAACAGACTGATATAATAATTGATTCTGCTAAATGTATACTTCAAAGATAGCGCTAGAATGTTCTAAACGTTACACTTGATTGTTTTATTCATTGAATAGGTCGATCAGTTCAACACCATTAGCAAACAATTCAATTCTGTGAAATATATTTTAAGAATAAAAATGGAAACTTACAAATTTAAGCCCTCAATTGATGCAACACATTTTGTTAAACATGAATTGCATAGATTTTCATTTAAATTTTTCCCCTGTCCGACTTCCTCACTACTACGTATAATCATCAATACAGAAGATTATATTGCACCATCTGAAGGATTTAACGGAACGACTAATTGATCATATATTATAGCCTCTTACTTCTCCACCGATGGTAGCGGGTGGCATTTGCAGTAGTCAATAAAAAAGAAAACCTTATTATACTCATTTTCACTATCCTTTTATCACTACATTGCTGTTGCGTTGCCTTTTTGCTTTGAAATACTGTTCTAATGTTTGATTTTTTAAATAATTTTCCTGTTCAATTATAAACGTTCCTTTACGTTTCGTCTGGATGGATGTTTGTTCGATCAGATGGGTCTGGTTGGTACGGTAACAGAAATATGGTTTAGGATTATTACCGAGCGAAATGGAATGTAGATTTTTGAAGAGTTTCCACGTACATAACGGACTATACGTTCAAATGTGAACTCTTTTAAAATATTACATGAATGGGGTGGCTGAAGAGTATCGAACTGAGAGCCGGATAGAACGATTGCACTGCATACAATCCAACTTCGATTGGGTGTTGTAGGTCGATGAAAAGCTTGTGAAACCCCCTAAAAGCATCTGGATGCAAAATGTTCCGCTCCGTCTTCATCCATGCGCGTCCGTTAGCGTTCTGGTGACAGATGATGGCGTTGAGATTATGAAATTCGTCCATATTATTCGCTCAGGTTCCCATATACTCCTTGCTGCCATCAACATCTCGACCGCTCAGTGCATTCAGCAAAAGGCGCATTTGATGCAGAAGATTTATGTGCGTCTGGATTCGGGCACAAAGATTGGCTTACGGCAGCACTGCATCTGCTGCTGACGGGACCGAAGTTGATTTCTGCAGATGCTCTGCGTACTGCAGTTCATTCGGTAGCAGTTGTCAATTGTGGCAACATCTGAACAGCCGTCTCTCGAGTAGGAACGATTCTCTCGGATAGAGGACAAATTATATAGGTACGGCTTGGATAATTTTCGATGTCTTGATTACTGGTGGTACGTGTTATTCTTCGTGGATGCATCAATTATTGACGATGGATATTGCAGACAAATTACATTGTGGGCTTTGTGAAACCGTACAGAAGGAGAAGGGTAAGAAACGGACATGAGCTGATCATCATGAGCCGGCCGTGCACGTTTCATGCAACAGTGTATGCACCGTTGGGTCAAATTTACTACAGGATGCCATTAGCATAAACAGATCGAAACAGGGCCGAGTTTGTAATATTCAAATCACCGACAATTGGCCTGCGACAGATAGCCCTTGAGAGGGCGATAGATTACACAATTAATCTCGATGTCACAAGTCAAGCCGATAAATCCATTTCATCGTATGAGCATGATGATTTATAAGTGGTTCACTTAAGACGCTGTATAGGATTGAAATGTGCATATAAGCGGTAGTTTTACTGGATATGCATCTTGGAGTGTATATAAGTACCGTTGCTATTCTGATTTGTTATTCTGTTCAACGTTAAGGATGCTTATGTTAGGTGCTGTGCAGCGTTTGCTTTAATTAGGAATAAAGAGTTTCGTCCAATAGAAACCCAATTTGAAAAATGGCAAAAGATGGGCCGGCCAACTATTGCAATGGACAACTGTCCGGTTGCAAAATACTCTAGAAAGTTTAAGAAATTTTTTAACATAATTACAGATCGTTAAAATGATTTTCCCAAACAATTAATATTATCCAGAAGTTGTACAAATAATGTTCGTAAGATCGACAGGTTATATTGACACTTCCTTTAAGTACAATAATGTAGTTCAATACGATTACATCACACCGAATACACTGGGTGGTGCGCTATTGTTGATTCTTTAAAAGCAGACCTGTCAAAAATAGCGAAGCTCGCTGCACGCCGAAATAGTTATGCGTTTTTGATAATTGCGTATCATTTAGAACGTTCTCCGCCAAATTCTCAACTGGGGTTTCAATCACTTTTATGCGTCTCGTACACGCGTAGTTCACAGCGAATAGCAAGCGTTTGCATAATTGAAGAGTGAGCTACAATATGATCAGAAAATATGGTGTGATTGGTAAGCAGCACTACAGTCGGTAATGTTCTCGGGCCCACAGGGATAATTTTGTACCACCATCTTCAACACTCACATGCAGCCTCTCCAGAGTGCTCTCCGCTTTGCATGGTGTGATCGTGATGAAAAGCATGATAATGAAAATTTATTGATTTTTCAATACAAATATTTCCCCCCAATGCCTCAATGAATGCATTCATCAGGGGTCGGTTGGTTTGGTTTCGAAGGAATGATAGTACAAAAGCCAAGGTATAAAATATGCTGAACACTGTAGCGATGAATTTGGCTAGTTCTATTGCGCTATAATGCCACGAAACGTACGGTGTACGGTAATGTGGTCGCGATGGTACGATACGCGTCGTATCCGGGAGTATGCGATGCCGCTAGGGGTTGGCTAATGAGTAAACCACGTTCGAGGGGTTTGAACGTGAAATAGGGGCAAAACTCGGTCAATGGCAGATGGTGCTATGATATGCATCCCTATAAAAAGCATGCAACAACACCGGATGAGTCTTATCATGAATATAGAAATTATCATTTATAGCGGTCGATATTGGAACCAAGGCAGGAGCAGGGTATTTCAGCTTCCAACTTTTACCAGCAAGTCTTATTCTCATTCCACGTGTAATCTACGTTGAATTCTACGTTCATGCTGGAGCTTGTAGCTTGTGAATGGTTGGAGCTTGAAACAGGTGAATGCTTGCAGCTCTAATGAGATCTCGTAAACGACAGGAGAAACATATGCTCGGGAGCGTTGTACCATGAATTCTCGTGTGAGTGTTAGTCAGAACGGGGAGCCTTAAACATGCATTTTTCAACCCTCCAACATTGCGCCAGATATTGTATGATTCTTTAGTGTGTGTGCGTTCGTATGATTGTCTGAAGCAAAGCTAGAGATAGATTATTTTCATGGGATGGTGGCAGTAGGAATGCGAGAGAGAGAGAGAGAGAGAGAGAGAGAGAGAGAGAGAGATAGAAAGAGAGAGAGAGATACAGAGAGAGAGAGAGATAGAAAGAGAGAGATAGAGAAAGAGAGAGAGAGACAAAGAGGCAGAACTACTGGCTAATTGAACAAGCCAAATTTTAATAAATTATGTGCTTGTTTGATGCTAAACTCACTACTCACTGACCAAAATTTGTGTTTCCGGATCAATTTAAGCAATGACTGTAGAATTAACTAACAGGAAGAGAATTCCAGATACTCCCCTTTGCTTCTGTTCGATTCACGAACGCATCTTTTCGAATGTGAACACTCTTTAGCATAACTATTTGGTTGTGCATCGGGTTTGGTTGAGCCGGTCACAGTTTGAAATCCCAGCCCAGCATTCCTCTACTCGGTCGGTAAATCCCTTTATTTATCTCGCAGCATTGGCGGCATTCGATTTTACCGGATGCTGTTGTTTTCCAATATACACGATGGCTACTGGATGTGTGCGAGCGTGTGCTAATGATTTCGAACGGGAGAAAATCCAACGGTGCGTCCAAGCGTGCTTTCTCCCATTGTTTGAGGTGTTGGTTTATTAATGGTATTTGTTTCCGTAAAGTCTATGCTTGTTCTGGGAAATCGATTTTAGTTGCGTGTTGTTTGTATCCTTTGTAGTTAGTATGTTGTATGTGTATACTGTGTTTGGCGAGTATCAATGAGATGACCAAGGCGCGAACCATCGATAATTGCGCGAACAGTCATAGGAATCTGGTTGGTGCCTTTGAAGCTATATTGTTAACAATAGAGGTAGGTGTGTTTTGAACGATACAGTTGGCTTCAATGAATACGCGTTTAAGTATTATGCATGCACATGCACCAGACCATTGAAGGAGAAAAAGGAGTAATATTAGCTACACGCTGCATGACAAGTTTGGTTTAAACCGATTCTCAACCGAACTAGCAGCTTCTCCTGATAGCGTAAGGATTGACTTACTATCTGTACGGAACTTATGAATCTCGTAAGTCTGTATAAATGTATAGGCTGATATAAACGCGTAGGTTGTTACGTCAAGAGGAATAACGTTGAATATTTTTGATGTTTTATCGTTTTTTTTACGTAAATTTCCTCAACTATTACAGTGTTTTTTCATTTGATAGAATAAAAGTATCAACTATTGATAAACTAATGACAACCATTGGAGATGATAGCACAACCGCTTCAGATGAATAGACTAAATTTTCATGTATATGGCAACCGTCGCAGATGAAAACACTATTGTATCACTTGATATTATAAAGCTGGAACGACATGGTTTTGCGAATATATCCGCGAAGAGCTAAATTTTGCCACAAAGGAGTGTTTTTTTAATGTCATGCTCGCAATAATTAAATTTTTAACATAATAAGTACAATTACGAAAAATATGTTTACAAGGAATGAAAAAAATGCTGGTATGTTTGTCAAAATGTATGCATAAGCGCGTTTATACGCCCGAGTATGTGCTTTACTGGTACCGTGGTATGGAAGAGAAAGCAATTAATTAACTAAATAATTACAACTAAATTGCATATTTCTTGTGTCGGTTTAAAAAAAATCTGATTTGGCTGTCAGAATCCATCTCTGGATGCATTTAGCCGCGAATGCATGTATTTTGCTGATAGTGTCGCACCAGCTTTGTAATATCAAGTGATACAATTGCGATGGTTGTCATACTAGTTGATACTTTTGTTCTATCAAATGCAAAACACTGTAATATTAATACCAATTGAACATGCCTATAGTATCATTAAGAAAATACTATAATTAAATGTACTACATTGGGATATTTTTGTATGTGTTGAAACCTTACAACAGCATGATTGGAAGGTTCCAGCAACCGGTAGACCGGTTAGCGTTAGATTTTTTTTGCAGAGAGAAAGCTTTGTCAAAACGATCAAAACGATCTCGAAAGACAAGGCGGTCATTATTATTAAATGAACCGGCGGAATAAACAGACTACATTTTTGCAATACCTGAAATACCACAAACCCCCTTTAACGTGTTCTACACTACAACATTTATTCGCTTCGTATTCTAACAGTATGCATTAAAATAGGATTTTAGGACCATTACTAAGACCCTATTAATTAAAAAATCCAGTCATTTCCATAAGATAATTCAACTCCAAAACCATTTTATTTCTCCGTTGTGCAGGTGACATTTCAAAATAACAAATGTAATAAGGTAAAATGACAACAGCTTACAAGCACTTTGCCTGTTCGCCGAAGCTTGGATGCTTGGAGGAAAGAAATCGTATGAAACATCGTTTGGAAATGACCTGAGACAACCTTCCTTTTAAGCGATAATACATGTTTTTTCAACAGCTAAATGATATCATTTCTACTGTACCTATATTGCTCCTTTTAGTACAAAAAGCAATTGAAATAACATTCATTTCACTGTATATCTACACCTGAATACTATGTGCCGGTCTTCCGACACCGTTAAGACCGACAGTGCTGAAGGCTCGTGCGGACAGATGAACCAGTGAACAAGATACAATCAAAATGGCACTGCTTTTAATCAATTGCTTTAATAACACTATCCAACACCAAAAACACTAAACACCTATATGTATACTGAAGCAGCTAATGAGATGTTATCATTTCTACGGACTTGCTTATATTTAGGGCATGAAGCTGGATAGAGCATGCAGAATAAAGTACACGTTGGTATTTAACACTATCGTCATGCTTAGATATTAAATGTACAGTTTAACTTTACCGGTATTAGTCTCTATCCCACCACATTCTCCGGATTCAGAACCATGATCAACGTGAATGCACGTAAGCATCACCATTTTCGAAACTCTGTCTTTGGAATGGGAAGGTTTGTCAGAAATATCCCGCAGATATCTCTAAACACACATCAGGGAGTGTCAAAGTCACTAGAACACTGTGCCCAGGTTCGGGGCGGCAAAACGTGCTGCCCATAGTTTGGTGACTGTCTCTTACGGTGTTCGGACGCCTGGACGTATAATCGTTTCTTCTGCCAGCACTCCACTGTCGACTCCCACTGGCGGCTATACCATTTCCCGGGTGTGCACTAATTGTTATGCTTTGCACTTGCTTTATGTGCGGAACATGAAACACATTTGTATACAGCAGCCCGTTTCGGTACTGGGCAGTAAGGCGTACAAATATAACACTAAAGCGTCACCGGTCGCATGGTTATTGTTTGGTGGTTGGCTTAGGGAAGGAAGTGTCAACGGCCAGATGGTGTGGGACTGTAGTTTTAAGGAGCAACATTTTGTCCTCACACTTTACCGGTCTCACTGCGGTACTCATCAGCGGTACAATGTACGTGGAATTTGGCTATCAACTAGTAGGAAATATTTTGGGTAGGGTATGAAGAATAGTGGAAGAAGTGCAGCGTGCTGATAATCCAAAAGGGGAGCAGTGGGTCCAGCACGGGATTGAATTTATTATGCAGTACAGCATTTATTTTACTTTCATCTGCTCGCCTTCCCGGAACTCAGCACACCGAAAAAAAATCCTCAGAGAGTAAGGAAGCAGAAAGAGATGATCGTATTTCCTGAGCAGTAGGCTTTTGGAATACTGCTGCTTTACAAAATAAAAAAAAAAAACAAATCCCGGTTTTTTGCTAGGAATCGGGAAATATCATGAAATATCTATGTCGCGTACCTCGCACGCAAGCTGCACCACACTATAGTTGCGCTAATACACCACACCTGCGTTACACCACTCTTGCGTTACACCGCATGCAAGCAATCGGCTTCATTCGGTAATCGTACCGAACCGGATAGTTGCACTACCGTGCATCGGAAATAGAATAAAAATGCTCTCTTTCCATTTTGACCACTAAGCAAACCAGACGTGAGTAAAATCATTCCGCACATCCGAAGTAGCTAATAATTGACACGCTTAACCCTATACCTATATATATATATAAATCTCGTCATAACATAAAATATTTCTTTACCCGTAATACCTTTATGCAAACATGTATAAAATGTTTTCTCATGTATTAAAATTTGTTCGATTTCTGCTTGTGTTACCATAGACGAGAAAGTGATACAAGCTTCATCAAATGCACTACAACATAGCAGGCGAGGTGTTGAAAGGTGGCCAGAGAGTACAGAAGAAAACAAGTTAAGCAATGTATACAGAATATTTTTTTACGATGAGACTCAAACAGGGTTTGGTATAGCTTGGTGCACATTGTGTAAACAAAAATTTTCATAGCCACATTACGCCCATTGGGCATGAATCACCAAATTCTATATTCATTTGTGTGAGTTGAAGATAGCCACGAGGTTCCCGTTACGGAAAGAGTAAGTCTGTTTTTGGCAAGCATTTGAACGATTCCTGCACAAATGATGCTTATGCTAACTAGGGTAACTGTACCAGTATTTGGCAGTGTACCTGTTTTCGGCAGGGTAACAAAAAACGTGTAATTACGCAAAAACGCGGTGAAAAATGTATCAACACATATTTTTTACATAGAGACATGCTCATTTGTTATTCATATACGAAATTTCACATCATTTCCAAGCATATTTTTGAAAATATTAAACAAAATGTGCAGAGTTCAACATGTTTCGGCAGATTTGCTGTTAGCCAATAGTTCGGCAGGTTTCATTATAAACAGAATCAGAGCACCAAACCATTTTATGGTTGCAGATTTTATACTAGTCCTCTTGGAATTTTAAAATCACTAAAAACAAGTAATTATTCACTTTAAATGCTGCTAAAAATTGGTACACGGAAAATGATGATTTTTGACAGATCAATGCTTTGGGTTACTGCCGAAACTTGAAACAAAAACACACTTTTGATTTCGTCGAATAATTATTTATTTATTTATTTATTTATTTATTACGATACAAATATCCGCCTCAGAGGTCTAAATATAGGGAAACTTACTGACTAAAACTTAAAATTAATGATAACAAACAAATACTTAAATCTAACTAGACAAACATATACTAGACAGCAAGCAATTTGTAACACAACCAACACACGTAAAATGAAAGAATTAGGATGGGGAAACAAAAAGGGAGTCAAAGAACTGAAGGAAGAGGGGGCGAAGGGATTGAGGGGGAATATGAAAATCAAACACACCAGAGGCACTGTTGAAGCGATGGAGGGATCGAAAAAACGGATCATTGGTGCCATACAGCGTTCTTCTCGACGGGATTTGAAGGAAATCGCGGCGTCGAAGAAAGCGAGCAGGCGCGTACAGCGGTATTCTGTTAAGAAGTGAAGGACAATCAATCTCATTCCGAAGCAAACCACTGATAAGCAAAGCTTGAGAAGCAGAGCGACGATCATGCAGTGTCATCAATCCAAGCATACGGCATCGGACTTCATAAGGGGGAAGAGAAGCACCCGATTGCCCTAAAAGACGCCTAATGGCAATACGGGTGAATCTGGGTTGAACCCTTTCAACCCTTTCAATCCATACCGTGCTGATCGGGCACCACACAATGCTAGCATATTCTAAAATAGGGCGGACTAAGCTACAGAAAAGGGCTTTGAGGCATATAGGGTCAAGCACATCATTTGTCATAGCACAAATCATTCCTAGTACACTATTGGCATGGTTAATGGCACGCTCAAAATGATGATTGAATGACAGCTTTGCATCAAGGTGAACCCCAAGATCACGAATGACATTAACACGATTTAATACAACAGAGTTTAGTGAGTAATTATGAGACAACACATTTAAGCTCCGAGAGAAAGATATACAAGCACATTTATCGATACACAGGGAGAGAAAGTTAGCAGAACACCAAGAGGAGAAGGAGTCTAACAGACATTGGAGAGAGACACATGAATTAGAGTCAGTGATAGGACAAAATATTTTTAAATCATCTGGAAGATCATGGAAGAACAGAGCACACATCATTGACAAATATATATATTCATTATAAAACTTGATCAGAAAACTGTAATGCGTATGTCAACACATAACACCACATTTTTTGTATCAAATATCACCAATTTCACTATAAATAATCAAATAACTTTGAGAGAAAGATAATAATTTGTGAGCCGGTTGGAGCCCTACTCTATAGCCGTCAGGCAGTCTCATTTCTCTAATGCCTACTTTGATTGTAACTCAAATCAAAGTGACTGTAAAAATTGCTAGCAAAATGCCCAATATGGGCAACATAAAATTAATAATTTAAACACTTTTCAACACCATTGTTAGCAAAGTGAGAGTGTAAAACTGTTTTAAACATTTTTGACTACCAATTGGCATTAATTAAAACATTTACCGACCCGTATTTGCGTTGCCGAAAATAGGAGCACAAATAAAAAATAGCACAACATAATACAACATAGTTTATCGTTCAAAATAACGACACTTTCATGAAAAGTAATAAAAATTGTAAGTGTACAAGCAGTTTTTTATAAAACTGTTGCACTAACCTGCCCAATACTGGTACATTTACCCTATATACGAGTCGATTTTAGTGATTTATCTTTGAATGCTTGTTTTTATCTTTGTGCAACAGTTTCAGTGAATATTTTGTTTCAACAGTTTTGCTCTAGATAGTGTTAGTAAGGAGCGAAGTGTGGAATTGGTTTTTCAGTCGAGGGTATTTAATTTGCGCAGGGGTGGTAAAATTAATGATGATTGGTGAGGTGAGAATGAGTGGGAAAAGTGTTCGGAATTTATTGAGTTTATTCAAATCAACAATTACGGAATGGAATGCTTACGGATACGGGTCCAACCATAGCCGAGCGTTGATTATACAATGTTTGCCGCTTACTCAGATAATTCATTAAACAAGCCAGAGAAATTCAATTTCTTCTGGAGCGTAATTATAAACCATATATTGGCCGTAGTTTTGCTTGTTGATTGTTGACAATGATGCAATATGTGAATGTGTGAATGACATGTAAACAGCGCTGTGCTAACAAGTATAATGGATGATTAAAGGTAGCGTCATATTGATTAATTACAGTTCTGTAGAACGCGTTGTGTTAGAGGTTGTACATCGAATGTTTGTGATTTTATCACTACAAAGTATAGTTATCTATCCATAAATATTACACCTGTTCTCACTTTCCTCTGAATCTTTATCCGGTTGCTATGGATCGCAATCCATGAGAATGGATCGCAATCAACTACGTCTGAATTGTTTTCAGCTTGTCGAATTGTCTTCAGAGCTTGTTTTCATAATTGTCGAAGGCAGTCGCTGACTAGATAGCCCTGCAGCTGAATAGTGATGACCTATAAACAAACCTTTTATAACAGTTCACTGAGTATTACAAAAACATGTAAATTTACGAAGCGATCTAAGCTAGTGATGCAATCGAGCGAAGCGTGATGGCGAAATCAATTCATATTTAATATTTACGGATTTAATAGAATCACACTGCAAACCCTTTAACATGGTCGGCTCGTCACTTGTCGCACACTTCAACACACCCATCCACCAGTTGTCGAATAGAAATTTGTCCTGTGTCTCGACAAATCAATTGATATGAAAACGTATGATGATAGTGTGAAAATGACCACACCTTCTGCCAGACAGACCCATTCAAAATTCAACCGTTTTGATTCCCATGACATAATTTACATGACAATCAAGGCTTCACGTAACAATGGCGACATTAAGTTCAGTTCCAGGAGCTGGTACAAAACAACAACAGCAAACATCAGTGAGAGAGGTATCACCGCTACAATCCCGATGTGCCAAAAACGGAAAATAAAGAATTAAAAGATAAAGAGACAAGTCATGTCTGGTAAGAATGAAGCAGAGTTTGGACTTGAGTTATCACCTTACAGTTCCCTTGACTGTGAAGGTTTTTATTGGGTTCAGTCCGGTGTTCTATTTCTGTTCGAGTGAATTTCCACTTTCAAAAAGTGAGTCCACCTGTCAACGTAGTGCCAGCCGCTCATCAACGTAAATGTCATGCTGTGTGCTTCCTTGCTCAGTTAATTGAGAAAAAAATAATGACATAATGATAATATCTGTTCCAGCTTCCAGTTGCTATATCTCTTGTCAAAATAGTCATAACTCGATTAAGGATAACAACAAATCAGAAACCTTGTTGAGAAATTTTTTTTGTGAACAAGTCATCCGATTGTGATAAAAACATGTTTTTTAATGTGTTTTTTTTTTTTTTAATGAATATAGCTACTCAGTCCTTAGGTTATAAATTTTTAAAGCACTATACCGACTAGTGATGTGCTGTATGAAGCGCACCCACGACTCCGATCCGACTCCGACAATTGTTAGTTCTATTCCGACTTCGGCAAAATGGAACCACTAGATCCGCCCAGAGTCGGAGTCGTTCGGAGTCGTCCGGATTCGGAGACGACTCCGACTCCGGGCGACTCCGGACGACTCCGAACAACTCCGAAGACTCCGAACGACTTCGAACGACTCCGAACGACTCCGAACGACTCCAGATGACTCCGACTCCGGGCAACTCCGGACGACTCCGAACGACTCCGGATATTGCAGCGCGGACCTACCTTCCGGAGCCGATTTCGAATTTATCGGAGTCGGATCGGAGTCGACTCCGGTTTTTTGCCAACTTTACCCATCACTAATACCGACGCTTTATTGCAGTTTTATTTCTCCAACATTTGGTCACAAGATGTCGAGAGCGCAGAACGAAGACACTTCAGTAGTTCGCACAATATGCTTAGAAAAAAGATACATAAAAGCTACTTGCTTGTAAGTGGGAAGGTTTTAAATTGTATTATGGTGTTTTTTTTATGACCACCATCAAATAATGCCATCCAGCGCTGTTTATTTTTTATCCTCCAAAAAATACATACAAAAACGAGTAAAATTAAGCTCTGGTTCGCTCTGCATTAAGAATCTTTAGACGAGTTAGGGAAACTTCTTCGTAAGCGGATGCTTGCTTGGTCGAGTTTGAGAGGAAATTTCACCGAGATGCACTGAATTATTGCACGGAAAATTTAGCACATAGATTGGTAATAAATTCTTGGAGAAAAGGGTATCAAAAAACGGTGCAGCGATAGTTCTGATGCCATCAAAATTCTCCAGGAGGACGATGTAGCCACAAAGAGGCACAAACAATTTAAGAGCATAGACTTGTTAAAACTGTGCCATTACTGTGCCAAATAAGATGGAACCATGGGGATGGTTTTTGAGTGAAAAACAAAACACAACCTATAGCCACTTCTTTAAAAAAAAACTACCCAATATGAGCTGAAAATAAAAGAAACGCAACCAATAAACCAACCCAACCGGTTGATAGCTTTGGTCGACGCCTGTCACTGATATCGGCTGCGCCGCCTGCAGCACAAGATGCCAAAGAGAATGTAAAAAATTAATGACCTTCCATCCCACCCCGCTAGTGTGCAGGTTCGCCCGGCTCAACATTTCCCTTCGACAATGACTTTTAAACGGTATTTTTTTACACGCTTCCGTTCCGACCACGATCACCCATATGTGTTTGTGTGGGTACAGCCGATGTGAGCTTGTGTTGATTTTCGACGAACGTGTCGAGCCCATCTTCCTCAGGATTCGGTCAGGTTATTGAGCCGAGCCGGGTACCCTGGGCTAGTCACCCGTAAGCCGTCCACAACCGGAGTGTGTTCTGGTTTAATGGTTTCCGTCGACTTTTATAGACTGGTGATTAAGCTGATGATATTTTTATTCCATCATAAAAAATGCTGAAATCCATGGCAATCGATTCCGTACGCTCAGCCAGTTGAGCCTCCCTTCCCTCAATGGTGTAGTGCAGGCTGCTGTTGTTATTATTAATATTTGTTATGACCAGCAACCCGATGGTAACGCAGTACACTGTCTTCGGTTCCCACGGTTTGCTGTTGAATGGGTACTATTTTTATGACTTTATTAAAAAGTATTCGTTTTGTCACGTTGGCCGTCACCATGGTGGTGGCGGTTTTTCTAACTGAAATTTGACGCCGGCGAAATCGTCGTCACTCGTTTGATGTGTTGCTGTTTATTTGTTTGCATGCTGAGGCTTTGGAATAACTGCATAACTGCACAACATGCGATGATCGCGTATATGGTTGCGGTCTACTGGTTTAGTGAAATCATGTGGATATTGGATTGAAGATTGTTGGATAAGCCGGTCGTCAGTAAAAGGGTGCTTTGAGGTACAATACGTGTGTGTAGTGCAATATACAATTTGATGCATTTTATCAAAATATGAAATTGGTAATTGGAATTTATCAAAATATATTGATTTACATTTAATGTTATTTCACCAATTATTTGTTCTTTTCATGCCATATCAAAGATTATTCACAAAAAGTGATTACAAATTGTATTATCCCGTTACATAATTATGAAGAAGAAAAGTTTTCATAACAAAGATCTGTAAAAAAACTATTTATACGCATGATATTCATAATTGGTAATAATTTTTAAGCTGGTAGAACTACTCATAATGGTGTGAACATGTGTAAACAATTGCTTAAATAAGAAACATAGATTATTGATGTTGTGCTCAGAGCAAGCAGCAAATTTAATTTATTTATTCAATTGATGACAGAGGAGAATTTTGATGCTGCGGGGTGTAGCGCTTTTCAAATTGATACAAATAAAAAGTCAAAAATATCACACCAACCTGCTTATTTCTTTCAAAGATAGAAAAACAAAAAAACACAGAAACTACAAATGTAAATCTTATTAAACCAATAGTCTCCCAATTACATCACCGTTCAATTACATAGGTCGTAAAAAATGATGAAGTGACAGCAAACGATAAATTTAACACCAATCATCGCGCAGTCTAAAAACGAATAAAACCTTTTCATCAAACGGCAGATACCAATAAATCATTTCTGCAAATCCTTTTATCAACCCAAAACCACATCCACGCCATGCCTTCACTCACTGAAAGCAAAAACGAACTTTAATCCATATTACATAAAGTAGCGAAAATGCAAGTCGCAAGCCAACCGGAAGCGCTAGTGCACCGGCGGGAGCGCGGTGAAGAGGCCAAAAATAAAAGAGTGACCAAATTTTTCATCCACCATTATTCCAATAACGAATGATTACGGGATGAAGCAAATTATGTCATTCGGAAGAATGCACAACCCGGTATGAAAGTCCAAACGCTAACAGACGGAGCGTAGCGTCCCTTTCCTCATTTTCTTTGCCGGTTGGTACAGAGGTGGAATTGGAGGCAAATGATAAAGAGAAAAAAGTTTACGCTGTACCTGTGCCTGCCGACCTATTAAGTGTGATCGAGTGAATTTGAATGCTCTCTTTTATGTAGCCAAATCTACAAAATGGTAAGCCGTCGTTCCCGACCCAAGTTCCCTGTTGGCACGTGCAACTGTAGCTGGTCATGCTTCCTGTTTTTAATACAGAATATCACGAAGCAAACGGAGGCCAGCAACGAGATCGCTTGTGCCGGCGTATTCAACCAACTCTTTAGTGTGCCCCGTGGTGGTATTGAATTGGAAAGATCCTGCATTTTAGGGGCAGGCAGAGCTGCGGCCTGGCTCGCAGCAAATTGCATTTCGCCTTCACGCGAATGACGCTTTTTCCTCCCACGTATTTTTCCGTAGCCCTTTCAGCTAGTGTCAGCGTAAGAATGTGAAGAGATTTTATCTACTAGATTGAATTGGAACTACATGACGGAAGGCCAACGCTCACTTACTGAAGGCTTAGAGATTATGTGTATCTTCAACGTGCCTCACAATACTTGCACCTCTGGATTATCTACCTTTTTGTTTGACTGTGCAGTTAAATCGTAATTTTCCTCTCCAACCGGTCCTATGGAATAGCAAGCGAGACACTGTATTCTAACCCATATCCAGCTCATCAGATCGTACAGCCTGTTACGGTTACAGGTGTGATAAGGAAAAAGTTACTTCCCTACTGTAGTGTGTAAATAGTATTAGTGTATATGTGTAAGAGTAGTGCGTAAGTAGTCATGAGTAGTAATAAGAGCATTGGTTTATAAGCAGGAAATACAGACAGCCGCACACGAACAGTCGAACAAGCAAGAGCATTTGTATTAGACACAACACTTACAAAAAACCTTGAAAAAGTCGTCCGCGGTCACTGGCTGGTATTATTGAATCCGTTCGTAGCGGGAACGTACGGCGCTCACATGAAATTCTAGGGATTTCTTGTGCCCGCTCCTACAACGCCGCGTTGAATAACTGTAGCAACCATCTATTACGTTAAGAAAATGAGTGTTGGGACGTACGCCGCCGCTACGAACGGATTCAATAATACCAGCCACTATCTTGTGCAATGAGCAATAGCTGATCTAGAAAGAAGACGTTAGACAACAGTTCATTTGGTAGGAAAAATCTTTCCCAGCGTATCCAATTTTCCAACAAATTTGTTTTTAAACAAGAGTGGGGAACGTGAAACCTACACTATGACTCTGGCAGAGCTCATAGAAGCTGCCGTATGTGAGCGCGTGTTCTCCACACGTCTAAACGACATATCCGGAACTAAAGAGTTAAAGCTGAACCATTTCATACGATGTTGATGAGAGTGCCTTGCAATGAAGCTTCCGTCCCGTTTTGGGGGTAAAAATGAAATGACTTTCATGGCCAAAGGCATTATAATCAAATGATGCAATTTGCAATGTGATTGCAATATCATGCCACTTGCATAGGCAACCCTGCACGCGGAGGAATTAGGTAATGACATGAGACTTTGTTTCTTATGAAAAGTATTCATATTAGTTTGATAATTTGAAACAAATATAGAACCAAGACTTAGCAAGTGTTTCGCGCAAGTTTTTCGATAATAATAAGAGTAAATGAGTGACATAACCGATACGTGTTGACGGCGTCCAGGATGTTATAAGAAAACAGGTGATTAAATATTTCTTCTGACAACTAGCCATTGGAGAACCCACTTGTCACTGTTCCCAAGTTCATGTACGCTATTATTAAAAGATACATTCTCTTTTCATTGCAATTTAACACTAGAACCGCCGGGCTTTTCAACCTCACTAGAACCGCCAGATGGGACAATTTTGTCCCATTAGTTATGTGTAAATATTTAGACATGTTTATTATTACCTAAGGGTTTCTTGTGGATAGATAATGAATAAACCTTATAATTAGGTATAATGAAGCTTTATTAGCAACTCAATCAATGAAAAAATCGAATTGTGATTATATGAACCGCATACTAAAGATATCAAAGACAGTTTTCTGTAGAATAATATAACATTACAGAGCTTCTAGTGATAAACTCCTTATGTAATTATATTACGGATAATTATTGCTTACAGGGTTGAACAACAGTAAATCTAGGCTGATAGCTATAAATTATTTAAACAATCAACTGATACGTAGGGTTTTTATGATAGTGAAACAGGTCTAATTTTCAAAGTTGTTTGGGTATAGGCAAACGTCTATGACTCGCTTTACAATACAAAAATTCGATGTCAACACAGCTCTAAATGGTCAAAAGAAGAGGACAAGGCTTTTTTCGAAAACAAAAGGAACACCTAGATTAATTATTCATCTTTGTTTCATCAGAACCTGGCTCACATGAAACATGAAAGTTCTTTGCCTAGCTTGAAAAGAAAATCCCGTCTAGATATCTTTTTGTTGTAAGTTCTTTGTACAAAACCCAATCATTGATTCCCGCCAAATCCAGAATATTAAAAAAAAAAATGAATGAACAAGCCATCTTCTACTAGCACATTTCATGGAGTACTGTCTACGCATACTTTCTACCCAGTGCTGCCAAACTTGCAGAAGCACATCCGTCACTCGTTGACAGCAGATATACCAGCCACTACTACGTATTTTGCCTATGGGATATGGCGGTTCTAGGATAAAAATGATTTTATTAAAGAGCCATATGGGATACAATTATTTTTATGAGCGCATTAGAAAGATCGTTCAAAATAAATAAAAGTCAGAAAACTTCAATGGTTTGTCACGGCGGCAAGCGGAATAACACACCTTTTTCGAGTGCGATGGGACAAAAAAGTCCCATCGGCGGTTCTAGTGTTAATTGAATAATCATTGTGAAATTATTTTTCTCATTCAATTTTAATTTGTTTCATATGTTTCATATTCATATTCGTTAAATATGTCAAAATATGTTAAAAATTATTTTATACGGATTTTGAAGTAGAATGGGATTAAACAAAGCGACTCTTGCTGGATCGAGAACCCGCACATCAAGAGACAGGTTGTCAAAATGCTCTGTATTCCACTACCTGGTCTCTTGTAATATCCTTGGTTGGCGTTGTGTTCCGCACAATCCCTCTCCTTGGTCTACGCTCATTCTACACCAACCAACTAGCCGAAATGGTTTGAGTTTTCGATGGGCGATTCCGAACATCCCCCGAGTCGTTCTTCATATTACACTTTAAACAAATGATTTAAGTACAACAGAAAATTTTACAATGCAAAACGAATGTTATAATAGTTTGTTTTTTTTTTCAAAATAAATTTAATTATTAGGTTATTATCGAACTTTAAACGTATTTTAAATGAAATATGAGTAATGAACAATAAACTTAAGATTTTCAGCATATATCGGTTATAGAATTGATCTGCATAGGTTATGTTAACAATTAATTCATTAAAACAGCTGCATAAGAAAGTAACTTTGTCTCTTTAAATTCAATTCCGTGAGCGAACAATGCTATAAATTAACAATAAAATACTACCTTTTGACGAGCCACACCTTTATTAGAAATCTTAGCGAAACAAATCATTACAAAACAGCCATTCGTTACATTCAATTTCGGCTACGTGGGATTGTTCGCACACCTTCCTGCCGTGAAATATCATTGAAATGCTCGTCATCACACCAAAACCAAAACTACCCACTAGCAAACCAAACCTACGGTCGGCCAATTTATGCTAACAAGAGTGAGGATCAACGAAATTACCGCCCCATAAAGCTCCTACATAAAACCCCACGAGAGAGACGCCGAGCGCCGTATACCTTTGCCAGAAGGGCTACACCGCTGTCATTAACTGGCATCAATTGAGCGGTGGCACAAAAAGGAATCTTTATTCATCAGACCGTAGCTACCTGAATACGTGTCCTTTACGAAAAACCATAATGTTTATAACAGGTAAGGCCATAAAACAAGGACGCCGCGCAAAAATGGATATCACGGAAAATATTTCCTGCCCGGCAGCAAAATTTATTTCAGGAGATCTTTTGCATTTGTTGCGTTTTCTGCTCACTTGTCCACATTGTTATCGTAGGCAGCAAAAGATTTATCCGTTTTCTTGTCAATTTCTTTAATTTTTACGTGCTCTGTTTTCTGTTCGGTGGGTGGACTGGGACGGGCGATATTAGTTATTTTAATATTTTTTCTACCTGTCCGTGGTTTTAAGTGCCTTTTGCTCGCTGTTCATCGGGCCAGGACCTCAGGTCCGGATGAGACCGCTGTCAATTATCTGGTACTGCCGAAGCAAGCTGGACATGGAAATCATTTGCAGCAGTAAAATGGTACCGGCTGGAAGCATGAATCTTTCATTACGTAACCTTCCATCGCTGAGAACAAATATACCAGCCTTTTTTTTTTTTTTGCTTATAATTTGAATACATTATATTTCGCGTTCGGAGGTTTTTTTCGCCAGCCACCTTATCAAACTTGTAATTTTGTGCTTCGTTTTCTTTTTTTACCATTGTTTTCAATCGGATTCGTGATTGCGTGTGTAATTTTTGTTATTGTTAATTATTGGATTTAGATGCGAATTGTGGAATATACGGAATATTCCCCATTTTGACGATGATTACTGACCGATGCGAGTATAGTTCTTTTTAAAAGGGCTAAGAAGATTGCAAACAAAAAGATCTAAAAAACGAACATATCAATTAATATCAATAAGGAGTTACACTAGTAATTTATAAGGTCGCTTATAAGGAGAGCTTACCAACCAAAACATTCGCGCTATCCTGCGGAAGTTCAATAAATTTCAATTATTTCTTTTATTCAGGAGGAACGGTCCAAAAAGGCCGTACTGATAAATTTCAATTATCACCACATGCAAATTATGTACGCTTTGAAATGGCCTGTTTCTGCCCCGATCCCTACAATTTAAGCGGAATGCTTTTGTGTGGTGTTATCTAAATGGAGGGACTTTTGTGGACATTCTGAACATGCGAAACTGAAAAAATGATGAGCGTGGAACGTTGTTTATACCGGTGTAATGCTTAATTAACTGTTGAATGATAGAGAGCAGTATTGTCTGATCAAATGGTTTATTTGACTGGTACGCGAGACTTGCAAAGGGTTATGAAAGTGGTGCCAATTTCATTCAGCGACCTGTTTGATATTTTGCACGTGAATCAGTTCAATACATCGTCACCTATGCATAGTGAATTAAAGTGTCCGTTTTGAAGGGTAGTAAAGTGGTTAGCAGCCATATTATTAGTGCGCTTTAGCATAGTGGTTGACATACGCTTCAAAGAAACATCGTTTAATGAATGTAAACTCATGAATTTGAATAACGTATAAATAATACACAAAACTAATCATTCAACCGTATTGCCTTTTTCGTTGAACAACAAATGAAAAATTATCATAATATTTAATGTTCATGAACAAAGTATAATGACCTGTTAGCATTAATTATTAATTAATTAAAAATGCTGTAAAAACAAGCTAGCATCCAATGTTAATTAAAGGTCATAAACTTAAGATTGTCTCGTGTAAATGGACAGTAAGTGCAAATGTTTTATTAAAAAGGGTTTGTTTATATAGACTGCGGAAGGTACGGGACACTTATTTTACGTATCTCACTGTAGTGGTACAGTAGTTGAAATGAAATCAAAGAACAGTTTCAACAAACATATCTTAAGAATGCGATAATCAGTTGTTTTTGTGTGTTTCGCAGTTAAAACTCTAACGTCAAAAATGTATTTATTTATGGGGCTATTAATCTTTACTAAATTACTTGCCATATTCTCTCAGTTCTCGGAATTCAGTAAACATTAATAAGCACAGTACACATACCGTTTGAGTATAAATCTTAATGTGTATAGATTTCTTTAAAAAAGTACAAAAATCGATCGTTGAGTTCCGTCACAGCATCCAAATCCAGCTGAAGAGCTTAATCATATTTCTCGAATCCCTTGCCGTGCCATATTATGCTAGTACGGCTTAAGAGGGTAGGGGAAAAATATAAAAAATGATTTCGAACCTTAGCAAAAGCTTTTCTGCACCCTCCAGCGATTGCTTGACCTCCATTTTTACTGCGCTCGTGCATATCCCGAGTGTACACGGACACTTTAGTCACGGTTAAACTGCTTGATGCAATCCTTCATATGCTCGCACCATTTTTCATCCACATACACGTACACAACCTACCGACCCACTAACACATTCGTTTTCTTGCGCTCGTTCAAAGGTAAGCATTGCGATGACGCGTTGACGCTTGGCAAATCGTTGTGTCCTTGAACTTGTTGAACCATGGGTAAGTCCGTGCACTGCAGTGCGCGGAAATGCAGGTGAGTTTTTACGGTTCACTTGTATGCGTTTTCTAGAAGAATATCGTCCTACCGTTCGAGATGATAGAAGATTTAGCTGTACAGGGTGACTATTTTTCATGCAACACGAATAGTCAAGTTGAATTGTAAGATGGTAAAGGAATAGGAAAAGAGGTAGTTGGATGCATAGGAAGCCATTCGAAAAAAAATATATATATGTTCAATAAGTTCTGCAACAATTTGAATCATTAAATTTAATTTTTTCCTAAGAAAATTTTTTAATCCCTTTTTACACAAATACTTGGGGTTCCACTTATGTATGGAGGAAGGTTGTTTAAAGAAAATAATTAGAACATTAAGCAAGCGGTTACGTCGGTACTGCTCGATGGAACATTAATGTATAGCTTTTGATACCTATGGTACATGGGAATAATTGTTAGCTCGACATATATCTGAGCCAATTATGGGGATTTTAATTTTCTTTCCTTGCAACCCTAACCTGTCCTCCTGGTTTCACACAAATTAAAACGCCGATCTGCTACGCTGAATGTGTACACACTGGTGGCAAAACTGACGACACTGGAGCTGATTTGATTGGAATATTTTATTTTCCCTTTTTTCTAAGTCGTACATCCATGGATGGAGTTGGCTGGATTGCAAACTCAAACGTGCTTCAAACGTGTGGACCATTTTCATTTTTCTTTTTTTTTTCATGATAAAGTACTCGTTGTGGAGCAATCATTTTATGCAGGTTGCAGCTGTTTCCCTCCGTTGGACAGTGAAAACAGAATAGGATTGTCCGTGGGCTCTCTATACGAGCTCCCAATGGTGAATGGCTTTGACTCCCTGGGCATTGAATTCCAGGTACAACGAATGAAAGAAATGAAACGTATAAGTCAAAATTTATGAACAAATTGTTCTGAGGTGTGGTTGAATTTTTGAAAAAAAAATATAGATGTATTTTGATTCAATGACCGGATACCAGGAAAATAGTTTGGTTCTCCGAGATTCGATTTTGCGGTTTCCCTTTTCTAGTTCCACTCCCTGTTCTCATCCCATTCCCATGATTGGTTTGGTGTAAGCTTGCTCGTGATTTTTCTACTCAATACACACCGGTCCTTGAATGGACCGAATCTATGGACGGGTCTATGGACGGGTATATGAATCTATGAACGGTGGACAGCATATTCCCTCCATACAACCGAAACTAGCTTACTGACCATGGCCACTGATTATTTCAAAGTGACTTTTGATAAGGAAACCACCATGTTTCCGAGTGTGGTGTGTTGCTGACTCAAACGGTTCCGGTTATGCCAAACCCGGGCGGCATATCATATGCTAACTCCAACACATTTATTTATTTATTTTTTTTTTATTTATTTATTTTTTTTTTATTTTATTAATTGCTCGGCCACGTTGGGTTACAGCAAAAGTACTTACTGACTATAGTATACAATTATTCACGAAGGAGTTGGAAGGAGTTTATGGTACGGAAAAGGAGCGAAGACGGGATCGGTATACAGGATAGGAGAGGACAGCAGGAAGGGAAGGCGGAAGTGATTACATTAGTAAACGCTGCTACAGCTTGATTTATGTCATCATCAGTAAAGCACCAATCGGTACCGGCTAAAATATGATGAAGCTTTTGGTAGTCCAGTTTCCTAAAATTGAACATACGAGCCGTAGGTATTCGTTGAGAGGATGCAGGGCGAGAGTGCGTAAGGAGCACACTTGTCTCATGAGCAGGATGATGATTGTCTAGCGCAACGAGTGGAACAGGTGAAGCTATGACGGGGGAGCAGCGCTCCAAGAAGGCATAGCATTGGCAGCATTATGAAATAGAAGGTCCAATTGACTTCCGCGTATATTTTTTATGCCAGATAAATGCGGCAAACCGTTTACCGACATTCCATCAAGCAGAGAAACATTTTCACGAGATACACCAGTAGGAATGAAGTGATTAACGCACGATGCAAACACATCCATATCAAGCTCAGATAGACAGAGAGGCGTAACTCGTCTAGTTTTGTGCGCAATCCTCATACTTTTTGATAGTAGATGTTTAGTTGATCGATCGAAGGGATAAGAGAGCGAGATGCGCCGGGAGTGCTCTCGCTGCAAGTTATTAACGGCGAAAGAGAGTCGGACGGATTATGTGTATTAGATGCAGGGTTAGCTTCCATCAATTCGGGTGAAGTCGGTAGTTCATGAGAATCTTCAGCCGGATTTGCCTTTGTTCACATCACATCAATCCGTGATGGGATTGCCCGCAGGTATTTTTTGTCAAGAATGTCATGTTTTCGTCATGTTTAATATGTTTATTGATTAATCCATCGAGATCTTGAAGATCCTACATGAATGTACTTAAATTAGTGCTTATAGACTATGTATGGTTCATAAATCAATAGGGGAGAACTGGTGCACAAGAATAGAAAATGAATTTGTATTTGAAAATGAAATGTATTTTGAAAATAATTTTTTTACGTAAGTTGTGTCCTGAGTCTGTCTCTAAAAACTTTCTGTGGTATGTTGAAATCAAATAAATCAAAGTTATTTATGAAAGTTCGACACATAGCTGACATAGGATCAGACTGGCCAAAACGAGTTCTATAACGAGGGACGGATATGAATTGACGTGTACGTAGATTCCTAGATGGCGCGTTAAATTCTATCGTAGCTAATATAGTAGGAGCATCAATATGGTGGTTAAGTAGTCCTGATATAAAAAGGCATTTAGCTATCTCACGGCGCTTTTTCAACGACTGAATCCCTAAAAGCAGACACCGGGAATGGTATGACGGTAACACATCGCCCAGTCGCCATGGTAAGAGTCTTACAGCATATCTAGTCGCTTTTCTTTGGATGGCCTCGATTCGATTACTCGATTGTTCGATACATGGATCGCTAACAATACTACCATATTCTAACACTGATCGAACGCAGGCACAGTAGATGATTTTTATGGTCATAGGATTACGGAAACCTTGCGTTGATCGAATAATCCAACCCAGTAGTTGGTTCCCTCTGGACACTTTATTCTCTAGGTGATCGTTAAATTTTAAACGTGTGTCGAGAATAATCCCAAGGTCGCGGAATATATCGGTGCGTTCAACGGATATGTTATCGATCTGGTAGTTAAATCGTGTGCAGGACAAAGAGTGGTGAAAAGACAAGACACGACATTTTTCGATACACAGCACCATTGAATTATCATGGCACCATATGCTAAACAGGTTGATGGTGCGTTGAAGATTGATGCAGTCATTGGTATCGTTGATAGCTTAACGATAGCTTAACGCAGATTAACGTCATCAGCAAACAGAAGAAAACGGTGTTCCGCTAGCAATTGCCCTATATCGTTTATATAAAGAATGAAGAGCAGCGGGCCCAAATTGCTGCCTTGAGGCAACCCTGAGGTGTCAAGCACCTTTCTAGATGTATGATCGTTTACATTGATCTTGTATGGGCGTTCTGTGAAGTAGGAATGCAGCCACTTAACTATTTGTTCCGAAAACCCTAACTTCTGCAATTTGGCGATTAAAATGTCGTGTGAGATGAGGTCGAAAGCAGCTTTGACATCGATGTAGTCCTGGCGAGACTACCATTCTTCACCATCATGTGGCGGTGATGCGACGCATTAAATAATGTCTCCGGCGGCAATGGTTTGCGGAGGTCTAAAATTACTTTTGCTGGTTTAAATTAGTTTAATTTTAGCTTTGCTTATCACGGTCATTTATTTACCTTCTCGTGTTCCAGTTATGGTTGATTTCAAAGGTTACTAGCATCGGAAGATGCGAGCAGAAGTTTGCGGGACAAATTGCTGATATGTGCTGACAGTTGCGGTTCTGTTTCAGTGATTGCCTTTTCTCCTTTATACTAGGGCTAGCATGATCAATTTCAAACTTTTAATTCACTTTAAAATATTCAAAAATATATAAATGTAAAGGTAAAATTGTATTTGCTTATGACAAACTACGTAAGTTAATTGAAAGAAAAGTATATCATACTATATATATACATATATATATATATATATATATATATATGTATATATATTCCATTTATCCTCTTTTAATCAGTTTTTACGTTCCACTCAAAAATGCACCTGCCTAGTTCAATGATGTTGCTCTGCACATACAAGCTTGCTTCGTTTAAAGTTAAAGGAGCGCTGTAAAAAATCCTTATGGCTGTCAAAATTTAACAACCACATAAAAATACAACCGTGCCCTTCACTGTGTCATCCCTTATGTTTGGAGGTAGAAAATAAGTCAATAAACTAGCATTTCCTTCGAGGAACAGTACTGGATAACGGAATGTTTAAAATCGACTATTAAAAGACTATGGAAATGTATCAGGAAAAGTGCTAAATGACAATTGAATAAATTAATCAATTTACAGAGTTTCCACGATTTTTGGTATAACTGCTCGTCTCACGATTTATAAATTGTTTCATAGATTTGTTAATCGAACCTATAAATTTGTCCCACTAGTTATTGGTATCATCGGTATCGATCTCAATATAAAAGAACCAACATATTCTGGGAAGCAACCACTAAATTTCGAGATGCAACCAAAAAGCCTTGGGAAACTCTATATTTTTGGGAAGATTGAAAAATAAAGTGCATATAGTATGCGACGTAGAAAAATAATGATTTTCACACAATTGTGGATAATTCAATAAAAAAAGGAAAAATACTTTTTCAAAACAATTGCTATTCATAATAAAAAATTATAGAACAGAACTCCAGACAAATTTATCAACATATGGAAAAGGATATTGTCAATATAAGTCGTACCATAAACGTTCCAAAAACAAAAAAAAACATGAATTTTCTGCTACTTTCAACATATAATTTTCTCTTAAGTAATATTACGTACACCAAATTACCTCCACTAACTTTGTTTCAAGCAGCGTCTTTGCTGAATGAGTGTGGCAGTTCTTCTAAGCCCGATAATAGACAGTCATCAGATATGAGCCATCGTGTTTGACCGCCCAAAAGGGCTTCCCCCTGTCGGTCGACATTGGTTTTTGTCTGCTTAACCATCTCTCAACACCATTACAGAACTAAAATCGGATAAGCTCCACCAGCTGACAACACGGACTGTCGTCGCATCATCTATGTGGCATCAAGAGTAGATCCATAGGGCTTTGCTGACTAATGGGACGAAAACAAGCTGATGGTTGCAGCCAAACAAGCAAAAAGGTTAATCTAAAAACACTAACCAACTAAGGGGAGCGGGAATCAAGGTTAGAAAATGTCCAGACCACTACAGCTATCTTAAGGGAATATTGGTATCGACCGGTGGAGGTTGCCTAAGCAAAGATAAGCTTTGATTGTATGCTTGAGTTTATATTTCGCTTTTTCGTGTAGTGTGCCAGTCTTTCTTTATGATTTGGCAATCGTAGCAGAGACATTCTGATGAGAAAAATGCAATACACTTCTTTATGTTTTTTTTTACAATTCATCTTATCTCGCAAAGAAAACGAAAATAACAAAAAAGTAACAATATGTAAAACAATATGCCATTTGTAGAAGATAATCAATTGAATTTATGTATCAATTTACAATTTACGTGTATAATAAAATTTACATTTGAAGACTGTTGGGTTCGCGGACTACTCCGTCTGGTGGACTGTATGTGGTGTGGAGAGGGTTGGCACACCGATTATACCTTCCACCCAACGAACTGCGGATTTCCTTGCGAGGTCGTGCCGCTCTTAAGACAAACCAAGTTTTATCGCATGACCGGAAAAGGAATGTCATTATTTGTAAAAAAAGAGTAGGTTAATCTACATTGTTATAGCTTCCGCTACAATTAAGCACATGATATTTTAATTCAAATGTATTAATTTTAAAAACAATTTTTGAATATTGAAATCTGCATGCATAGTAATAAATTATACTGTTAATAAGTGCTGCTATGTCCTTCATCTTTCATTGAATCGCTGTTCCTGTTAGTAAAATTTGCTTTCCGGAGATTGACGGTCGCCCTGCTCCGGTACGAAAATGCAACATCGAAATCAGAAAACCTTGTCCTACCCCAACACGAAGTCCATTGGCAGCGTGGCATGAAAACAGACGTATATACTGCCATCGAGTTCATCAACCAAAATAGGGGAGAGGATAGGGGAAATCTAAAATGCGCCTGCGCCAATGAAAATAGCCGAACAATTGCTGAAGCGAAATCGAACAGTCGCGAACGAAGCGCGAAAAGCCCTCACAACATCCCAATTCGGAGCTTTTGCTCGGGCATTGTTCATTCACACGTTGAATGTTGCGTTACGTCTAACAAAACAATGGATAGAAATCTCTAAAACTTCGTGATTCGGGTTTTGGCCCGGTATTCGTTACTACCCGTTAGTTTATCTTTGACCATAGTCGGAACTTGTTCTAGGTTACACTGTGTCCAAATGTGATCGGTTTTACGATGTTATTGAATCGTAAAAATAAAAGAGCATTCATTGTGGCATACTTGAAACGTTCTCACTGATAGTGAAAAGGTGCGACTCTACTTCGTGATTGTATGGATGCATCAAAGCTTTTTTAGTTTGTAGCGTGAGATGATGTTTTTTTATTTTATTAGAAGTGACACTTTTGAATGAATTTTTGAATAGTTGAATATCTGATAAGAATACCGGGATAGAGATGCTTCTTTTATCTTATCAGTTTATAGAATATGGCACTTAACCTTGATCAACAAAATGCTCATGCAAGTTAGTAAAATCATTACATTATGTGAAGCAGAAACATATGCGTGTGTCACAGTACGTGAGTGTATGCATTCAGAAAAAAGCCGAAGAAGTATGTACTAAAATCTGAGTAAAATCGGCTGTAACCATAATGGTGGAAATGTATATTACAAGCCTCCCGTACCACCAGTAATGACCTGTTGAGGAAGACGCCTCAACCATTGTCGTACCCAAGATACACAGTCAACACAGTGGCCATGCACAACCATCCCGTGCCGGTATGGGGCGGGGAAAAAGAACGATTTATCATTGAGACGACACACTGGAACGTGGAATCATGGGGACGCGACAGTTAGGCGCGACCAAAAAGCGCCCAGCAACGATCTGCGCGCTCAAAATATTATGTGTTGTGCGGCATGATAAACAAATACGCAGTCAACGAGCATAAAACAGCCATCCGCCAGAAATCGAATAATCGGGATCCCTCAAAATCTACCAAATAATAGCACCGCAGTGCATCGTCGTCAACGTTCCATGTTGAGGTGTGTTTGTGGAATGAGAGCCCTTGCAAACAGTACACGCATAATTATGATCCCCCCCCACCCCCTAAGATGTGATTGACCCCTATGTGTAATGGTGTTAATCATGCTATTGATGGGAAGAATAAAAATCTGAGAAAATTATTCAATTTTAATTGCACTACCAAGCCACAACCAAAAGAAAAAAAACACTTGGTGTTTGTGTGGTTAACGCATCATCCACATGTTAAATTTTGCTCCCTATGAATATATTTTGGTCCCAAGTCAAAACGTATATGTGTCTGTGTAATATAAAAATTGTTTATGGTTTATCTTCTCACTTCAGACTTAAGATCGTCCAGGCGATCTTGGAAATTTGTAAGAAATTACCCTTACTGGAATCGTTGGAGCTAAGAGGCCTTACCTTTGTTAGGGAGACACTCCCAGCTCATAAATAAGGACGTGTAGTCTCATATACTGTCTAATTCCATCTGTTTTTATTTCACGAAAACCATGGTTTATATTTTGGAATTATTTGTGTGTGTTGGATGTGTATGTATATCTTGTGATGAAGTCAAGTACGGGGCCGTTCCAAAATGCTTGTTTATTTAGACCAACGATAATAATTCCATACGATAAGCTACAATTTAGTTCTATTTTTGCATTTGCTGCATTTACCAGGTATGTTTCAAACGGGTTTTTATTACTTTGCTGTTCTAACCGGATGTGTTAGACATGCCACATCTGGAATAAAGGGTACAGTTTTACTCTACACGTCGTAGAGTAATAATCAGAACGTTTAGGATTTTGCGTTTAACAGTGTTTTCATAATGTGCTAATAGCTGTGTTGATGTAGGATGATGTTAATTTCTTTTCCATTCCTTTGGTACAGATTTTCATTGAAAGTAAAGTGTAAGTGAAATTGAAAAGTTTTTCTGTTTGTTATCTCGAACAGCTATTTTTCACACTAGAAAAGGAGTTTTGAAGAGTTAGTAGTGAAAAGTAATGCTGTTTGACCGTAGCAAAACATTAAAACGAGAATAATAAAAGGTAGAATAAAAATTGAAAAAGTTCTTTTAGTGAGTGTGAAAAGTGTAAAAGGGAAAGAGCATTCCGTAAAGTGTAAACATAATGCGCCGTGCAAGCCATGTGTAGTGAGTACGAGTTGTCGGCGTGATCCTTGCTTCGCTGCAAATATTTTGGATACTGACGAACAGTACTTATTTCGGTAAGAACGATACGCACATGCAAAGTGACCAAAAACCCCGAATTATCAACGACCGATTTTTATTTTTTTTTCTACAGAAAATCATAGATTTTTCCTAATTCCATCCGGGAAACCATACTATAATTTTCCCAGTCGTTATTTACATATAGCTTCAAATGGATTAATTGCAGCGACTTGAAAAGAAAGTTTAACAATAATAGCTTAATTTGACGAAAGAAATAACTTTCGCCTTTGTTTGAAATTTCTACATCAAACTCAGAATTTGACTTAAAAAATCTAGCTTTTTAGATGAGTCCATGAGATGTACAAGCAGGGGCGGGTAAAACATTACGCAAACTAATCGGCTGCGCTCAGAAAAGGAACACGCCACCACTTCCAACAAAATTTGCTACTCAATCCTACTCTTATTTAGAACCCCTCGTAAGTATTCCTGATAGACACTTCAGAAAGTCTTATAGTCGTGCTTGTCGTGCTGATTGCTGATCTAATATTGGGGCCCTTCACGATTCTAGTTAGTATTTTGTATGGAGTTTGACAGTTGGAGGCTGAAATCATGTAAACACTCCATACAAAACCACACATCAAACTAGCCTGCAATTTTCAGTCTAGATTATTCTAGCCTCAAAGCTAGAATTAGATTCGAGTACCTGGTCGAAAAATGGCAAAACAAGGTTGTGTTTGCATTTATCCCAAAGTGCATTAAAGAGATCTTGTGATGGAATCCAGAATCAAAGTGTATGTAGTCCAGGTGGTCTTTTTATAACCAAATTTGAATATCACTTTTTGACAGCATGGATGACAATTTTTGTTAAAACATGCTCTCAGGAGGATTGACGAATACACAAAACATCTTCATTCAGAAGCAGAAGCGATAAAAACTAGCCTTTTAAATTCATACACCTTGGTATAAGACGACCTGTATATTATACCCACTTAGATAGCTGCTCGAAAACTGCTATACAATGCAAACAGCTGACTGGCTGAAATTTCAACCTGCAAACTTAAAACGGAAAGGGCCTCATTACTGGTTAATTTTATGGCACAGTGGTGTTTTCCTTCAATCCCAATGGAGTGTTCAATTGTATGATTTAATCGAATAAGACCTCGCAAACTGAAATTATTGGATTTTCTGCAGTACTGAAACGAACCATGCAACGGTGATTGAATGGAAACATTCCCCAAACAAGCTTTATGAACTTGGAAATGATGAGCTGTAAGCTCGATATAGCTTATTTTTGCTGAATTGGTAAGCTGGCTATAGCAAGAAAAGCGAGCATGTTTTCCAACAATTCATCCAACTATTCAGCTATCTTGATCGTCTCGATCCATTTCAAGTACCACTTCCATTCAAAGACGGAGCTTATGCATTTCCATTTTCAGTATATCAAGTCTTTGAAATCTTTTTGTGACCTGGTCTACGAGATTTCTTTTAAAAGAATTTGTAAATCTACCATAGGTCGCATGAATCCTTGATGCTCCCAATGCTTATGGCACACACACATGGCAGTACAATTAAATTGATCTAGGTATAGGGAAAAGAGATTGTACATTGTTTTGAAGAAAAACATGAACCATTTGGTTGCCGATTTCAGCTACGTTCTCCCCAGAATGACACAACCCCGTAAGGTTACCAGTCTCCTCCTGCGGTGGAACACCATCGCCAGCACGCGTCCATTTGCGTAGCATGATTGAAACGGCAGTCCTTGCCAACCCTCGCCAATCCGTGGCGTACATCAGGGTGAAAAAATGTTCTTGGTTCTCTTGCGGTATATCGTCTGGATAGGGTAAAGGGTCAATGTTTTTGACGTTGTTGTTGTCTCTTTGCTTCGTAGGGGTTGCCGTTGGTTTCTGATGGGTGTATGGGGCACTTAGATCGTAACATTTTCGTTCGGTAGCTTTTTCCAGTACGTACTTTTGCGTGTGCAAGTTTGGGCTCTTTTCCCATTGTGCATCTTACTAGGCATATCTTTTTTATGGGTTTCTCAGATACACATCTTAGTTTTGGTTTTTATTTATCGAACTGTTTATGGTTTATTTATTACATGTATGCGTTTATCTCAATCAAAAGTCCATAGTAGGAATATATTGAAGCAAACCAAATGATAAACTTAAGGACTCAGAGCAAAACATTCCAGTAAAAACGACATTTATCAACGCAAGCTTTTGTGTTAATTGGCAACTGCTTTCAGCACACAATTTTGTAAACTAACACAACAACTGTTAGATGATCGATTTACAAGGATGTTATTTCCGCTTCCTATTTTCGATAAATAAATATTTTCGATAAACGGGTAAAACAGAACGAGAAAAAAATAAGATAAATAAACGCAATCGTGTCAAAGCGAGTCGTTGCAATCAAACTGGTCATATTATTAACTCTGCTCACAATGCCAGACAGACCAAATTCATTATTGTGTGTGTCAGTTTTTCCTTCCCTGTTCCAACGTTTGTACCAAAATGGTACTCAGCTGAGAATAAATTGCAGTACCCCTGCATAAATACGTAGCTGTGTCTGGGCAAAGATAGCATGTTACAAGGGCCACATCCTGGTCACATGGCGGATCGATCGGAACTGGATGGCAATTATTATTTACGACAAGCACTAGTAGCTAAAGGCTTATCGAGAATTCGGTTGTCATCGTTTCGGCCCCATTGAGCGCTGTAAGAGAGCCACCAAATTTATACACATATGCAACGTACGGTTCAGTTCCTGAAATTTGGTCGGTAAATTTTTAAAGCCCCCTAAAGTATAATTAATTATCCAATAACAATCACTCACGCAGGAATCAAAGGCAAAAAGGGGGGGGGGGGAGTAAAGAATGGCAAGTTAATAAAAATATTGCCACAACCACACTTTTGCCGCCCCTGCGTGTACACTAAGTGTGTGTAGAGTTTGTTGCTGTTGCTGCTGTGTGTTGGTATTAAGAGGTGAGGTGAAACGAACGAGCAAACATATAACCAGCTTCCGGTCAGCAATTTTAATGTTGAATGAATCACAACTGAGGCAACTCGAATGTAAATGCCATAAAAACCAACGGATCAGGTTGGAACTAGAAGTGTGTTGCACTTTGTGGTGGTAGACTCCTTCCGCCAAGTAGTTTTTATGATTTTCTTCTGAATCGTTTTATTTTGATAGTTCTTTGATCATAGCCGTATACGAGTGTTTCACAAACAAGGATCCACTCACAAACATACATACAAGGCAAGAAAACATACAAAAAAGAGCAAACGGAAATATCCGCTGGCGACATAAAATAGAAAGAGGGAGAAAGCACAAAGAACATGCACATACATGCCGCCACTAGGCATGGGTAATAATTTTGATCGCATATCGTCGCAACTATTCCAAACTTATTTATGCAAACACTGTCATCTTGATAAAACTACTTGGAAACTTAGAAGACCTAAACGTTCCCGGGGCAAAAAGAGTGAGTTGTCACTTTTTTCAATGGGCACATGGCTCATTTAGTTTATTATTTGTTAGTTTATTATTTTTTATCTTGTTACCCAGAGGTATTAAACAAAGGATTTGATTAACTTACACATTGTCAAATCCCGGGGCCATTCGTGTTAAATTAATATTTTAAAACGAAAATAAAATACTTTATGAAATCAAGATACATGTAAAATAACATTTCTTTAATTGGCGTTTATACTTTGAATTGATGTTCCGAAATAAACACATAAATAAGTTTCATCAACTGGATGCTAAACTGCTCAGTTTCCGATGATGTTCAGCCCCACATTCCTTTGAACAAACTCAAGGACAAACGTTGAATCAGCTTAAGTCAACCAGAGAAACCACCCGTTCTCCTATAGATTGTTATTCACTGAGAAAATGCCCCCATTTCTCGATACAAAGCCGATAAGAATTGACATGCAAGTGAAGCTGCCATTTCATGGTAAAAGCTTTATCGCCTCGATGGAGACGCCTGGTTGCTCAAGGCGTCCTGAGAAACGGGTCGAGCGCAGGTAGCTGCTAGCCAGTGGATTGGAGGCTTTGTTCATCGTGTTATTTTTTCCCTTAATACAAATTAATATAAGGAGCAAGAGAATAAATAAATAAAAAAAAAACATGCTAATCATATGTAGTACATCAATTCTTATAGGGAAGAAGAGGAGACTCGGTTCGCCGTAAGCATTGCATCACATTTTTGCTTTTGATTCGAAATCAATTTTCTGTGTGATTGATTGCCAGGGGTGATACTAATTTTAGCACTTGTATACGCGTCATATTCTATCAGAAAACAACGGTTGAAAATTCCACACTTAAACTTCACGTTGCTCTTCTTCTTCTCTTCACAAAGCTAGCGCAGAAAAAAATCAGCCCTCGTCGTGCACGCTGTCAAGAATCCATTAAGCCTATCGTGAGTTCCGTTTCTAGAACCCCCATTCACCTGTATTAGAGCATCTTGGTTCCTGGCAGGGTAGTATGAGAACCTTGCCTATCTTATACCCTCGCCAAGCAGGCAAGTGCGGATCGGTGTTTTAGTGACGCAAAGGTCAACTGAGGGCCACTGCTTGAAAACATGTGAAAACATTCAAAGAAAACATCGCAAAACATGGCTGAGAGAGGCGCTTGTGTGGAGGCGCTCTTTTTTATCATGAGTCATTGAGAATGTGTTAGCTTTAGACAAAGCAGTGATCGTACCTTATCTTGATCATTTTAATACACCATGGCAGTCGTAAATCTTCCGAGACAAAGTGTTATCAAACGTTCAACACAAATTTACAATTGCTGGAATGGAGCTGGGTTGAGTTAGGAAGATATTATAATCAAAACAATTTTTCAAACCCACCAAGCTCTGGCTCGGTCCATTCATCAGACGGAGTTGTCCGAGCTGTGGAACTCTCAAATGGCTTCTCCCGGTTGGTTTCAAAACTGTGAAAAGTGATTTGAAAATTGGAATATCTTAGCACATCTTAGCTCTTCATCTCACAGCATGCATATTACTTTTCATGGCTAGAAAAAGAAAGATAACTATACAAGCCATGCTGTCGCTCGTGTTGGTGTTGAGTTGGTTGTTTTGTAAACTTTGATTTTCTCTGCTCGGGCGTTGAGAGCATGCGAAACGGATCACGGCATCGGTACGGTTTCGTTCGCACGCACAGATAAAAGATGGCAAAGAAGAACCAACAAACATTCAGCTAATAATCAAACAAGTTAAAATGATTCCATTTGCAAATAATTGGATTTTCTTGATTGTTTTCGCGGTGCATGAGAAAAGCGAGGGTGGTAGCGGCGTACTGGCGTACGTAGCCAAAGATCACTGAATCCAGGAAGCCACGTTTGCCGGTGTTGATTTCAACCTTCCCCACAGATTCTTCTTTGGTGCAAATACATTTAGCCAAAAACTTTCCTAATGAAAATGAGAGCGAAAGCTTTGACTGAGGTAAAAACCAGAATGTGGGCTTACAACAGGCGCTTGAAAGATGCTAGGGTGGGCTGTGGTGATCTTAGGATTATATTACACTACTATCCGTCGACTACCGGTGCACGGCTTTGAGCATCTGTTGAGTAGTGTGTTGTGTTTTATGTGCTTTTTAGTCAGTGGATGCTTTGGTATTCGTTGTTTTTGGCAGCACAACACGCCGCAATTTGCAGACTCTAAGCTGGGCTAGGAGGTTCTTTGTGTAATGATTAGGATGTTTGTTTCTTTTTCTATTTGCATCCTTTGCTTTTTTCGTAGTATTTCATCTCGTGTGCTACATCCGCTGACGGGGTATGAGTTAAATAAATGGCTGCTCTTTACATGGTACACACCTCCAAGGTGGCACGAGCAACCGACCATCGCTGACATGCCTGAAGAGCTAGTAAAAAGCTCAACATTATTGCTGCCTTCCATATCTTCCCTTTATCGGAGACCGACCCTTTGGTCAAACGAGAGGCAGTTAATAAATTGTAAAGACGAGGGTTTTTGTTTCATGGTTAAGTTGCCCCACGCCTTTTAGTGCAAAACCTGAAATAAAACCACTTGCTGTCCAGATCCGCCACATCATGAGTTGTACTGGAAGTGAAAGTTGAGGCTAAAGGACGAAAGCGTGAAAAAACTAAACTGCCACTGCAGTGTGCAATGCTTTTTCCCTTTGAAGAAGATTGTTGTGAAGTGAACAACCCAACGCAGAAAACTAAAAATAGAAAGATTGCTGTTAGCTAGTGCATGAGATGGCATGCGACATCGCAAAAAAAAACGAAAGAATATTTTTTCAACACGTTTACACAGAATTAATCATTCGTTTGTAGCAATGAAATCAAACTTGTTCCCTTTGCAGTAGACACTTTCAGAACCGTTTTATGTCCTCCAAAGCTTTAAGTGAATGTTGGAGTGGAAAGGTCTTATTTCTCGGAATACAAATTGTTTTCTACATTATCAAATCAAGAAAACGGAAAAAAGCAACTGTTTAAACCGCTCTTCCTGTTTCTTGTTAGTGAGTTAAAGTATGAAGAAAATTGGATTAAATAAATTGCATAGCCCTCAAGGGATTGCAGTTCACTTGCTCCCGCACTTTCACAGCAACTTAAAGTGAGTATTAAATGGACCGTAAATAAAACGTAGATAAACGTCATTATACGTTACCGACCGAGTGCTGGATAAATGGATCGAATTGGATTAGTATTCGATATTGGCGTAAAAGCAGCTTTTGCGTAAAACCGTTCCTTAGTGCTAAAAGATGCACCGAGGACCGATTAACCAATACGGAAAAATTGATAAGAATAAACGAGTTCTAGATTCAATTATGATAGGTAGCTGCTCCTCTCGGTATCGGTACATGCCGAGGAGGGTTTTTGTGTGACAATCTTCCAGGACCCGCTCCCGAAATCGAACCTGCATAAGATCCTACACGACATTAATTATTCATGTGGCATTGGCATGTGTAGTACCTTCAGGTGGCTCCCGGTAAACTTAGGAAGAACGCTTAGGTATGCGTACCACATTAGAATGTCACCATTTCCGCATGTCTCGGTATGTTTGTGGTATGCGTTCCTTTCCCTCTGCCTACCCTTGACATACTCACTCTAGACTACTAGACGAGCAAACACTTGTCTGAGACCCAAGTCGAAGCACAGCTTTTCGTTTGATCTTTCTTTTTGCGGGCGTCTTGTTGTACAGCTTTCCCAGTGATGCACGGGAAAAACTTTCATTTTCTTGATGGTGAGGAGATAAACTGTATCATGTTTTAGCCGGAAAAAGCTTCTGCTGAAATTATTGTCTCACATTTCATCGTCTTGAACCACGGGTGAGCACAAAGCACAAATCAGCAGCCAGACGAGATTTGCAATGGCTTTGCTGTGGCCTTTTAAACACCTGGAGCAGTCTGGTTTCAATTGGGTGTAAACATTCTAACAATGTGCTATGCGAGACGGTCTTGACGGTTGAACGATAAAGCTGAACAGGAGCTCATTGACTGCAAAACCAGCTTCTTAAACGTAGCACAGGAATGTTTTTTTATAGGAGAACAAAATATTTATGAAATTGGTAGTCATTTTTACTGACGCGAAAGAGAAATACATGTATGACAGGTATGCTTTAATTTAAAAGGGAAGAAAAAAGTATTGCTTATTCCACTTGAAGTTCTAATAATCTTTCCTCACTCAAATGGACCTGAGAAAAGGCAAATGAGATAAAAAAAACCTTAGAGCATTTGGCATTAGGCAGAAAATTCAAACGACCATATTGCTCTAAGGCAGCAATTAGTTAGCTGCATAAATTTTTATCAGCATGCATCACGCTCCGTATAGCACACTATTAACATGTGGGAGAATGGGTTTAATGACTGAAATCTTGGCCTCTTTCTGCCTCAGGATTCTTGTCAGCCTTCCTTTGCTCCGCCATTCTCCGGTAGAATGTTTGCGTACGCATCACGAATAGAAGCATCACGCTCATGAAAAGAAAAGCTTTGGTTGTAGTAACAATCTTACCGTCGGTAACGGGGTAAACCCGCGTGAAGGAGGGTATTTTTCAACAATTCTTCACATGGCATAAGCTGAACCATCTGCGTATAAGTATTCTCTCGGTGGCTCCGACTGCCGACGAGGATGGTTGTTAGCTTTTTGCGCAACTTTCGTTCAATTCAAGTGCAAAGTCGAACGATTTATAGTAAAAAAATAAAAAAGTGGGATACCCAGCTCAATGGCAGCACACGTTCTTGTCTCGTTACAAAACCCGAGGGAAGCTGTTATACACAACATGACAGACAGGCAAAAAGATGCATGATAGTGCATCATGGACGGAGCGAAGCTATTTATCCACCGATCGTTTCTTTTCTTTCGCAGGATTCACAACGTGATATGATGTAATGAAAGGATACAGGGGGAGGATGCAGGCAGAGTTTTCTCCAGATTAGCTGCCGTTGTAAGGATTGTAACGAACTGCAAAATTTTGTGAGCACGTCGCAATACTTTGCGAGCTGTTGGCTATCCAATCGGAATGCTTTGGAAGAAATTGCGTGCATAAACCGATGAAGACACTGGGAAGAGTGGGATCATTGTTTGCTTTTTTTGTGAGCTGACGCTATGTGTTTGTGCAGACAATCCAGGACAAGGCTCGAAAGAAATAATTTATCCCGTTGCATTCCAAATGACTATCCATTAGCAGGAGGCGCAAAGCCCCATCGCTATTCGGTTAGATTGCTTTCTTCGAAGCGAGTGCAAGCGTGCCACGGAAAAGGATAAATTTAACACTCTGGGCTCTGGCATTTTGCATTAGCTTTCTGCGGAGAACACAATACAAGATAAGAGAGTGATGAGTCGTTGCATTGGCTTACGATCGTTTACTCTCTTTCCGATCCTCACGTACGATGCCGCTTCTGCAATATGCGCTCTCTCTTTCTTCCCGCTGCGATTCGCTCTGCTGAGAATTGCTGAGAGACCAATCACAGAGGAGGAGAGTGAAAAATCTGCGATTCCAAAGCGAGCCACACAGCGCCCAGAGTGTTAATTAATGTGTCTTGATGTCATGAACCTGCCATTTCGTAGTGAATGGCAGAAAGTTACTCAACACGTCCTACCGGAAATACCCGCTGACTTCAACACATACACACACACCCGGAACCAAACACACACATCGCACTTGAGTGTGGCTTGAATGTAAACATTCGTGTAGACTTTTCATGTCGCAAACAATCCTACTACCGCCAAATATTGATTCGATCACAAGTGCTTCAATTTCGTCACAGTTGTCACGCATCCCAACCACCTTTCAGCGAACAGTGTGATGTGTCGCTCATCTTCACTCGTTGAAACCACCTCCGTGTTTGTCATCATGAATTGATAAAATTGTATCCACCTGTGCTTCAACCGCGTTAGTGTGTATGTATGTGGTTGTTTTGTTGGTTTTTGTGGTATGTTGGTTCTTACAGGCAGCAGGAATTGATCATTTCTTCACGCCAGTAGCGATTTGTCATCGCATTCGTCAACGGTAAACATGTGCCGGGCAGGCCACAACACATGTTTACTTCAAAGCAACAACAACCCCAATGGCCATTCGACAATACTGTTTTATGTGTCCTCGTGTTAAGTTTGATGAACCTATCATTCCCTATGACTCTGACCCAACGGCTAGTGGTAATGGTGTGATCTAGATAATGAGAAATTCCAGTGACTCTGATCAATGTAGGTTTTACATGAATGTCTTTTAACATGAATGAAGACATCCCTTTTAGTATTCGTTTACAAAGTGAGCTGTAATTTTCTCCTTAATCATTTCATTAAGACTTCAAGCATCTTCTTCAACCATCGGAAAAGATTAATTAAAAAATACACAAATCGTGATAATGTGTCAATAATATTAGCCTTTGAAGGTAAAAGACAAGAACGTAGAATCAAGTCTAGGATGGAGCAACATTATAAGGTGTCGCGAAACGACTGATACAATTACTAAAAATTACGCTTATCGATATTGTCGACTTGGTGATTGGTTACTATACGTGTATGTTAACAAGTCAGCAGAACAGATTAGGAATATATTTCAACAGAGCACCACTTAGGTCCACTTACACTTACATCCACTTAGGAGTACATCCCTTACTCATATTATCTTTCAGTACCGTTTACTTGAAGAAGCATAACAAATATCCAAACGTATATAGCATACCACTTGCTGAACTCTATACCATACATCAAATCACAACCCTAACCGCATTATTTTAAACCACCATACGACTTGAAACAAAAAACTCTCTGCGAAGACGTCGTGTCCTTCGCATAATTTTGTATTTCCATCGAATTGGCTTTAGATGTATCATCAACACATGTATCTGCGTACGGGTTTTGCGGGATATCACGGAAGTCAACGATAGCCCACATGAATGGGTAAACTCCTCATTCGCTCTCTTCAAAATCCATGCTGAATGAACAATTTTTACATTTAACGTTTTGTGTCGTCTTCCCTGATGGTGTGATACTTTCGTGAAACAATTAAAGACGACGTGAAACTATGAAAGATTAATTATTGACGACATCAGGGAAATGGTATGCATCGCGCCGGTGCATCGAGATAGTGTACATATCCTCCTAGTGGGAGCCGGTCGGGCGGTAATCAGTTTCTATAAAATTGAATCTCCAAACCAAATGTTTTCTGATGGCATTTTGTCGGATTTGCAATCTAAGGCATACGAGATGTGCGTTGAGTTGGTGCTAAAGCAATGGCTTATACCTCCCGACGAAAGGTACTAATCTGATCTGTGTAATCTGGCTTTGACCGTGAAGTTGTGTAAAGACATTCCACAAAGCCAAGTAAATCCCCACCGCTATCCCGTGAGAGCACCAAGGAAGCCTCACAATTCCCGTAAAGTTTTTTGGCTGTATGGAGTTACAGCAATGCCTACATGAGGGAAGTGATGTTTGGTGGCATGATGGTGTGATGTGAAAAAACCTTGGAAGTTATTTCCTTACGTTCTTCTTCACTTTCATCCCTTCCCAGTACTTGTTGACTGATAAAATCTTTGTTTTGGTATATGTGTGTATGTATGTGTACCGGGAATCTAATGAGGAACGAGTATTTCTTCTACACATTTTCGCACTCAAACTTTCAACAGAAACATGTCAGCCCAACGCTTAAGCCCTTCCCCGGTCACGTGACCAAAGTGAAAACAGTAAAATCCCCATATTCCAGGAAGGGCTTGGGGGAATCAATATGCACTGGCAAAGCGCTTTTTTGTCCCAGAAAAAAAACCTGAGCGTCAGCGTCATCGTTGTGTCTTACGTACTGGTGCGGTTGCAGAGGCATGGATTGCACTTAAAAGCCACGGCAAGTGATTTTATCTGTCACTCAAAATCTTCGCTGCTCGCTGCTGTGCTCCAAATGTACCGCCATCATTGATAGCTAGTGCGCAAAAGAAAGGAGGATAGAACTCCAGTCAGCAAAAAAAACCTTTACTAGAAGGGGGCTCTATTTTCTTCCCGCACCAGGACCCATGAAAAACCCAAGTCGAAAGTGAATTGGGATATCTGCCGCACCGAGACAAATTGTGATGCGAGTAATTCGTTTGCCGGGAAGGATCATTAATTTAATTTTCTGGCTTTTAACCACCGGCCAACTCGATCACACAGTGCACTGACAGGAGCGGTTAGTGGGTTTAATGGGATGTTTTTAAAGCTCACGCGTGGTGAAATATTGGAGTAAGTGATCGTTTAACGACTGGTCGCAGCAAACCACTAAGACGGAAGGGAGTGGTAACTGTTCCAGAGGCTGAGAGGTTTTGAGCTGTAATGAAGGATTGCTTAAGATATTGCGGAATAAAATCATTCCTAATTATCCACAGATAACTAGATGATGAACTCCTTTCGGATGGATAAGTGATATTCATTAGTAAAATGATTGTAGTTTATCGAACCGCACACTTCATTCATTTCTCTGCTCATTATTCAACCAAAGCTCTTAAGCATGAAAAAACTAAGCTAACTAGTCACCGCACAGTGTGAATTTTCTGGTTATTGGTTATTACATAAAAAATTGGTTATTTTTCAAATTCAATGTATTGTAGTTTCTTGTCCGATTGTAAATAGAAGCACATTTTTGGAAAGATAAACTCATAAAGTTTGTAAATAGTTCCTCATAATGAAGATCGACAAAACAGTATACGACTCTACAGAAATGTAAATTTAACTACGCTAACTAGGTGCTGATTTGATCTTTGAGACTGTGCCAAAATAAAAAAAAATCATGCAATTTGATCAAGATTTTTATTTCTTTTAACATTATGGGAACAGTTTATCCATTAATATTCCCGCATTTGAAAAATACCCCACTTTTCTTTCAGCATCTTTCAGACAGAAACAGTAATTAGGTGTCACCATTGTGATGGTTATTTGGCTAAGCCAGTAATATTGAATCATTTGTTATCATCGAATTTTGTTAGATTGGGTGAATATATTTATATTTTTTAAAATGATATATATTTTTGAATGCTTGCTGCGTTTTAATGTCTGAACTCTTAATGAAGCTATAATCACAGTCATTATTACAAGCCTCTCAGAATTGGCTTACAAAGAATTGGCTCCATGCTGGAATCACAGTATCATAAGCAATGATTTGATATTTTTTGGTAGCATCTATGTTTTCTTTACCTAATAGCCAGTTCTTACCGCTTGTTGTACTAGGTGCTTTTGTTTATAGATTGAAATTTCTATGCAGTCAGAGGAGGTTTTTTTGGAGCAGAATTCCAAGGGTTCTATTCCCTTCTGATATTAAGAAAGATGTATTTCCTCTTTTACCTTCTGATTTTGAAACTAACTTTATCAAAAATATAAATACTAAATATCTTACAGAGATGATAAAGTATGATAATTTTATCACATAATTATTTGCACCTTGAGCAAATTTTCTACTTAGGATACACAACAGAGTTTTTGTGAGTCAAAAAACAATAGAGTGAGTCGCCAGAGCTACGCACAGTCTAGACCTGATACGTTAGTATCTTTTGCTCTTGCACATACACATATCCCACTCGCACAAGTACACACTCTTTCTCTTGGTCTGCGATGCATGCAATAAGACTGTTGGATCTTACAAGGTGAGAGATTTTTCATGCACCAAACTCCTAACGAAAGCAATCTTTAAATCGAGTTGTTCTGGTCTTGAATTTTGAGGACCACAGGAAAAAAAAATGGCTTGAACTATCCGTTCTGGGCAGCGGACGTTGCGATCAGCATTTTCGGTCGTCCACTTTGATCCCATATGGTAACGAAACTAATTCGTTTCTCGGGACCAAAATCATGGATTTTTACATCGGATGAATAAAAATCCAATTGAAATGATGATGATGATGATAGTCCCTCCACTTTCCCCTTCAAAGGTTTGAGAAGGACGAAATTATCTTAAAGATATTTAAGCATAAAAAATGAAAGTAAAATTTCTACATAACACTGGAGTGGATGTTTGAGTGTTTTCGACCCACTAATGAATCCGATAGGGTGCCGCTAAGTCCTATCATCTTATCAGTGGGTCTAAACCCCAAAGTCCACTATACGCGCGCGTGTCTCGAATCTTTGAAGACTCTCATTATTTTTTAAATTTTATTTTAAATCATCTTATTTTTTTCATAAAAGCTGTTAAACAAAAACAAATTAAAAATACACCATCATCGTCAAGTAGATAAATGCGGTTAACTACTTTAACATCATACAAACCAGCAAGCACTTCTAGAAGTATACATTCTACATTACACTATACTATTATACTAAAACATTTCACGACCACATTACTAAATAACCTGCTTCACATAAGGTGCACATTTCTTTTTGAAATTACCCAGACTTGTGGCGTTAACAACTTCTCTTGGCATTGAATTATACATTCGGATTCCCTTATAGTATAAGAAGTTCTGAGCTCTTAATGAAAGGTAGCTTGGTGTTCTTGGTTCATTTGATCTACGAGTAGGGTAACGATGCACATCCGTCCCTAGAACTATTTGTTCCCAGAGATATCTTGGTAACATTCCATTTAATATTTTATGTATGAAAATCTTTGTTTGATATTTTATTCAAACCCTCTTGTACTGCTGAACTACTGCTTTTCCCTCATTGTAGACGCCCGGCAGAGTGTCGACGAAGCTCCAGAAGTGGGGCTCGAGGATTTTCTAGTAGTCAAAATGTTTTAGATTGCGACGGAATCGATTTTCGACACTGGTGCGAAGAAAATTAAGGCGTCCGGTGTAGTTTCCGTTCATTTTAGATTTTACAATGCTAATTAAATGTCCATAGACTGATTGCTCAGTTCGAGTTTTCGTGGAACGTGGATCAAGGGACAGGTCGATCGTTGATCATTCCGAGATTGGGTTTTGATTAATTGTTTCTATTTGTCTATTTTTCGTTTCAGGTAAGCGGTGACGCAGAGGCTGGAAAGACCTGCAACTTCAGAAGAAAATGACATTCTCTTCTACAATGACCATTGTGGACATTAACGTGGGAAGCTGGAAAAGGCGGAGGTGGTATGTGACAGCGTGAATGAAATGTTTGCTCGTAGGTGATTGCATTCGATTTGAATCCGTTTATCTATTACATTTTGATTCACGTGATTCTAAACCGTTCCTCGAAGAGACTATTAGAAAGCAAGCAACTACACATGGAAGACACGGTAGCAGCTGAGGCGACGGAGAGTGCGATAGCAAAAGCATATGATACAATAAGTTTTAAGTGAATAAGTTAGCTCAATATTTAAAAGGCCCTTCTTAGTTTAAAGCAAGTGAACAAAAATCAATGATTTGCTTTTTATTATAGAAAGATCCAAACTTGTATCTGGTCATTCCTGTGATAGAGGTGTAATATTCCGTAATATAGGTGAAGGAATTTATAAAAATACGACGTGTTTCACGTCTGTGAGAAGTCAAATTCACTAGCACTGGCAACCGATTTCCTTTCCCGCTATTTGACCTTCCCGAAAAAAAAATAAGTGATGTACAATTCGTTTACAAAGCCATGAATAATGCATACCACAGGTGCCAGAAGGTAGGGTTGGCTGGTTTTCATAGTGCCTCGGGTATGGAACACTCATATTAACAAAAATAGATGCATCTGCTTATGAGGTGCTAATGTTTTGAATGAGATTGGTGCTCCACGGTTCATGCCATGTCCCAAAAAAGGGATCACGCTATACAGCAAACGACCCGTGATAAGCAACAATCATTACCAAGCACTTTTCATAATCTACAGTTTGTAAAATCATTTATTTTTCTCGAACCTTTACGGGTCCTTTACGCGTTCGTGCAAAGTTTCAATCTCCAGCAGGCAAATTCTCTCCATGGTCACTAATTTCCTGTTCATGCAGAATAACACAAAATGTGCCCACTAAATGCCTTCCCGGTGCTGTCCAGCTATGGTAGACGACATTGCTTGATTAATAACAGTGGGGCCCTTCACGATTCTAGTTATTTTTTTGTATCGAGTTTGACAGTTGGAGGCTGAAATCATGTAAACACTCCATACAAAACTACACATAAAACTAGCCTGCAATTTTCAGTCTAGATTATTCTAGCCTCAAAGTTAAAATTAGATTCGAGTACCTGCTCGAAAACGCGGTGTTGTTTACATTTACCCCAAGGTGCATTAAAGAGATCACGTGGTGGAATCTAGAATCAAAGTGTATGCAGTCCAGGTGGTCTGATAGCATGTTTTTTATAACCAAATTTGAATATCTCTTTTTGACAGGATGGGTGAAAACTTTTGTTCAAACAAGCTTTCTGCAGGCTTGACGATTACCAAAACACTCTTAAAACCTTAATTCAGAAACAGAAGCGATAAAAATCAGACTTCTAAATTCATACACCTTGGGATAAGCCCATCTGTACTTATTATACCTACTTAGATAGCTGCTCGAAAACTGCTATACAATGCAAACAAGCTGACAGGCTGAAATTTCAGCCTACGAACTTAAAACGGAAAGGACCCCAGTAATAGTTTTTCACTTTTTCTACTGATTTCCCTTACCGGCGGCGGATGGGAAAGCGATCCAAAAAACCATGTACAAACTGTCGGCGGATTCGATGAAGATGGATAAGGTTAGCGATGGCACGTGCGCGCACCGGGCAAAGACGGTGTTGCTATTTTCGATTGTTAAAAAAAATAGTCGTAAATTGCATTCTCTACATTTCCTACAGGACACTAATGTTTCAAGCATTTTTCTGGCAAATTCAAGATGCTTTCATTGAATTTGGCCATTGTTTAAGCTCCCCAATGGGCGTTAAAATCGACATTTATTTTGCCCGTCTTTAATTTTTAATTCCATTCCAAATGATCTATACTATTTCATTTTATTTTATTTTTCTCTAGAAATAAAAATTCATTCTTTTTCTGCTATGCACAATCCCTGCGATGTTTGTCAATTTATATCTTTCAGCAGCACATTTCACGTAAACAGCTTATCTATCATTTTTAAAATAAAATAAAAATCTCTCCCAGCTCATCATTTTCAATACGCAGCATAAAAATAATATGTCGTTAAAATAAACCAATTTTAAAAAATGGTTGATTAATTTTTCCTCCTCCAGCAATTAGTCCCGATTGAATCGAGTGTCGTTGGACAAAATGGTTTTCCTGAAAGTGTTAATTGATTTTCTTCCATCGAAGCAAATCACCCTCGTGCCGGTTTTGCGATTAAAAGGCATGAATTTTAATGTAGCTTCGTGCGAATCACTAACCACTGTATCCGGCACGGTTCAACGCCGTGTCCTTTGAACCCTGCAACACAAAATCCGTTTGTTTGTAAAGCCCCTCCAGCACCCGGGTGGATGCTCATGCTACGTTTCGTGAGTTTGATTGTTGGAGCTGTTCTTATTACGAATACACCAAACCTAACGCAGACATTTGGTACGATCCTTGTTCGATCGTGGGTCGAAAATTCCGACATCACTTTTATCTCATTACGGATCGCTGCTAACGCCGTAGACGCTGATTAGAGAATTCTGTCTAACTTCGAAGAGGGGACGAGGAGGTCGACGAACCTTGCACGACTGGCCAAACAGAGACATAAATGCCAATCTTTCGCACGAACGCCTTGCGATGCTGGTAGCATGACTTTTGGCTGAAACACGGTTCTGTTAATATATGGCATATTTCCAGTACAAAGCATGTATGATGAAACTTTTTTTTCGGCCGAGTTTGTGTTAAATATGAACGGCATAAAAAGAAGAAAACATCCAATTTCTAACAATCGTAAACGAATGCCTTTGTACCCATCGAGAGCATGAGGACCCTCAAACACTCTGCCTATACAGGCAACTTAGACCGTTTTTTTAAATGTCTTGTGACGAAATATCGCTTTTTTGCTCAAACTTTTTTCTAAGCTCTGGTAGAACTGTTAAGAACACGCTTGGAGGCCGTTTATAAGGCGAAGAAACGACACCGTCATTTATATGCGTGACAGTGCGGAACACGTACTCCTGACAAATGTGATCGCAACGCGGGAAAATGAGGGACCTGAGCCCCTGTTTGGGTACGATGAAATGAATTTCGCTCGAACAAGGCCCCTCCTGTAGCCGTGTTTGAGGAAACGAGAGTGTAAGCATCAACATTGCATCCAACCACGTTCCTCTTTCACCACTTTAACATCACTCACTAACATTACCGGTGAAGTTAGTGCAAACTCGCATGCTTTCGCTTCAGGAGGCTTTCGTGTATGTGGCTTATGAGGCCGTTGGCTCGATAAATGAGAGTACGGCCCTGAAATATCAACTTATATTCAGCTACGACGCAAAATGTACACCTGTGATGCTTACCTTTGGCTTGACAATTCAACCATCCTTTGGGAATGGGATACCTCAAGGTGACTTTCGTGCTTGATACACGTGGAGGTCGTGCTTTCGGATTGTAATTGCAGATTGGCGGAAGCATGGAACTGCTTCTGCCACATTACAAGGTCACCTTTCACGCATCTTCTTGGCCCTCAAAGCTCACAGGTCTTTGTGAGGCCAACACAACAGGCACACATGCTAAATACCTCATGAGTATGCAACGGGTACATTAACATGCATTACCGAGCTCCTACCAACAGTTCTAATCACTCGCTGCCACAGATACCTGGTTGGGAAAACTTTTTCCTTTCTCTCTCTCTCTCTCTCTCTCTCTCACTCTCTCTCTCTCTTTCTCTCTCTCTCTCTTTCTTACTTTTTATTCTTTCGGAATTAGAAGACTTTCATTGCCATGGGCACTTTACATGCGGTCACAACCGTGGGACATGGCAACAATACGCCCCAACTAAATGACAAATGTTTCCATCGCCCAGCGAGTGAGATCTAACCAAGATAGATGTTTGCCATGAGTTTTGGCGGTTATCGTCAGCCACCTATCGACAGCCCAGGAGTCCAGGAAGTGACAAATGTAGCATGGTGGGTGTGTAAGCATTCCAATTCCACGCTTGCAATCTGTCAACACGTACCTACTTGCACTGTACTCGGTATTGAATTATAACTAACTGTCCCAGGGATTACCTCGCCGGCTGCGAATTGTCGTTATAACTTTTGTTCGCGTACGGCAACACCACTCATAAACTTTGTTACTAAATTCGTAAACGTAACTAATCGCTGTCACGGAGTTTTGTCCAGTAATGGTTGTGGCATTGCTTCACCCGAAAAAAGACCATAAAACACTACACAAAACGTGCTCGGAAAGTGCAAACCAGTGCGCGTTTGTATTGAATGGGAAAAGTTTTTCTCTTTTTCCTATGACTTACTGTGTGGGTGGAATGAAAACAAAAAGGCGCTCCTAATCTCTAATCTGCCAGCTGATCTCGTAAGTATAAACCGGTACCGCCATCCTCGGTATCGGCAATGCGCATTGTTTTTCTTTCGTCTACCACAACCGAGATGGACGGGGCAAGTCAAAACATTCTCAAGGCAAGTCAAACCCGTACCCGAAATGAGTGATGAGGTGAGGTCGTTCGTGTACTTTTTGGACGGTAGTAAGCTCCCAACAAGCCCATACCGATGCTTTGATTAACACTAGTTTAAGCAGTTAAAACATCCCAAAACCGCCATTAAAGTGATTCATGTTCAACCGCAATCAGGCTCCATCGACCCTGGTTTTGGGGCAACGAGACGCCAAAGCCAAAAGGCTAGAGCCCAGGAAACCGAACCATTCGGAGAGTACTCCGCGCCAATCTGCAATGGATCGAAGACGATTTATAAAAATTATCCAGGTACTTATAGACATTATCTTGCCGGGGATGTAATCCTATCATAAATTCCGAAATCTTTTGCGCAACCACGTGCTTGGCTGAGGTGTGCGAGGGACCCGGTGCGTTTGATTGTTACATTCTCTTGTACTGCTGAAACGATGAACCCAGGGGGTGGGGTCAAACCTGGATGTGTTACTAAATCCACACTTACTAAATCCTTTTGAACGCACCGGAGAGTTTAGTCGGGTTTAGCAATGTGCAGGAAAGGATAATCTTTTGGGGAAAATGAAACGAAAAATAGGAGTTGATGGTTCGGAAAAGGGATGCCTGTCTTTGCTTCATGTGGCTTCCACGGGAATCGGGAATAGGATGGCAGCGTGAGTTGTTGGTAGGCCCGTTTCGATAGGATTTTATAGGCTTCCACTAGTTTTGCTTGCCTACTTTTCTAGACAATGCTTAAAATGAAAAAAAAACTGGAAAAAAAAGAAACAAAAATCCACACTGGAGAGGAAATTAATTTAGTAATAAAACCAACGAGCCAGCACTTTGCGAGGATTCTTGACCTGGATGGTGGCTGTTTGAGTTGTTTTTATATGATAAATTACCATCCGCAGCTCCCTCAATTGGGGATGACAAATGGGGGATTTTTTTTTTGTTTACCTCCTACGATCGTCCTTATTTTGTGAGCCAAAAAATACAATTATTTAACAAATGAGTCAAATGCCAACCTCAAAACAGCAAAGCGTTTGGGTGACACTCCAGTTTGATGCTTACTTACTTACTTATAAGGCGCTACAACTGCTTTGCGGTCTTAGCCTGCCTCAGGAGTGTCATGTCCAGTTTATTGTTGTCCAGTATATTGTTTAAAATGAGCCTCAATAATCGTTGCTAAAGATCATCGCACTGCAAGTGGCATAGTTGGTCATGAACATATACTGTATTCAGTAAATTTTCTTTGACGGAAGACTCTCAGAGTGGATGTGCAGTTTTGTTTCAACATTCAACTGAAACATGGGTTAGTGATTAAGTTATTACCAGTAGAACCTGCTCGAGTAAACTTGCTTATAATTCAATGTATACCGCATACTTTGGCTTGAATTTTGTAGTGAAGCGAAACTAAAATTATATTCTTTGAAAAACAACACAATTGTTTAAACAGAACAGCAACAAAAGCCGTTGAAAAAAATGGCTAATCGCGGACGGCTGTAGCTAAGATCCCCGGTGAAAAGACTAAAAATAATTTATGAAAATGAATGAGGCAGAAAATAAAATAATTTCGGCCCCAATGAAGTAGTACATCAGAATAAAAATACGTCTTAAGTGAGATGAATTGTGCAGCTCACATCGCAATGCGACTTGTTAGACCCTGTATTACATGATTAATGTGCGCTCGTTTGTCAATCATGTTTTAAAGATGAATATCATTGTAATATGTTTGATGACTGTTACGGTCGTCATGTGGTATGTTTTGAGATACTGCTTCGAAGCGGACGTCCAGGCGATCATAGAAACCTTTAGGAGGTTTCCCTTACTGGAAACGTTGGAGTTTAGAGGCCTTACCTTGGGCAGGGGGACATATCTAAACTCTTTAAATGAGAACTCGATAGATGTAGGATGGGCATAGTCCTATCCTGACAGTCCGAACGAATCTGATCTGCCACGATCGGAGTTGGTTTTATTCATACTCAAAAGAAGTTAAGGGTTTCTCACATTTGGTTCCGGGTTGTATGTTGGAAAGTTATTGTTTTCACTCAGCTAGTTACGTTTGTCTTTTGTTGACAAGAACGATGGTTCTTGTCACTAAGTTCCTGTTTTGGGTTTAATGCTTATACTGTTCCTGCTTTGGGTTGTAATGCATAAACTGTTCCTGCTTATGTTGTACGTTTCGGTTGGTTCTGTTAAGTGTGTCACAATTGTTTTTATATGAACGGTGTGACCTGAGCTCTTTCGGGTGTGTATGGTATGATCTGATTTACTGAATGTGTTATAATGAATGTGTTACAATGGTGTGGTTTGGCTTTCCAAAGTGTGTTACAATGTGTTTATAGCTGATAGTGTGTATTACAATATGTTCTGTATAGCAGATATGCTACACCTCCTCCCTTTAGGAGAATAACGAAAATAATGAAATTGTTTGAAGTTATTCTTTTCATTTTATTAAACTGAGTATTTGTTATGCTTTTTTGGTTTACTAATTAAATCATCACTTTTCTCTTAAGGTGGGTAATATTTTATGTAAGTAGATCTATTATCTAGAGATAAAGAACTGTGAATATTTAATTTTCTCCTAAAATATTTTGAATTTCCTATGATTCCTTTGTTGGGTTCGTTTCTAGAGTTTTCTGCTTTTATAGATCTTAGGACTTTTTGCATGGAGATAACATTATGAAATTTTTCTTTGAGCTCTTTTAGAATCTTGTCGTAAGTAACATTATTTCTTGGTTCTTTTACATTTTCTTCACATAATGTGAAATAATTCATTTTTCTAGCCTTATTATCGTGGCAATATAATGCATTGTTTAATTCATTTATAAACTTTTTCTTTGATTTGATGTTACGTTTTCTTTTCTTTAAATGTTTTGGCTCAGTTGCATGATTGTCGTTGCAATTAATTTCATCACTCATTTCCATGTTGTCTAGCAGTATTAAACTATCTGTTACTTGTTTTTCAACCTTATTTTTCTCATTGTCATTGCTTATTGTAATCATTTGTATATGTTGCATGTTTTTATGTTTATAATCATTGTTAGTATCATTTTCATATTCTTTTGTGAATTTATCGTTCTCTTTCATTATTCTTTTTGAGTCGTCTCTTGACTTTTTCGTATCATTATTTGTTTCATTTTTTAATGTATGTCTTCTTTTTGATTTATCTTCATATTTTCTGTCATTATAGTTTGCTTTGCTGTTAATATTTCTATAATATTTTTTAACTTGGTCATTTATTTGATTAGTATTTCTATAATCTTCATCATTTTGGTGGTAAATATGATTCTCATGTAATTGATTATTATTATTGAACTGTTCATTTCTGTTCTGTTCTGTTCTGATGTAATAACATTGCATATTATTGGATCTGTTCTGAATACTATTGCTATAATTGTATTCGCGATTATTATATCCTTGATTAACTTGACTCTGACTACTACAATTCTTTAACTGATGGTGGCGTTTGTAGAAACTGAAGTTGTTATTATTTCTATAACTATAGTTGTTGGGTGTTGTTTGAGTAGTTAATGATTGATTCAAATTTGGAAAAAATTGGTAATTAAGCTGGTTGTTTCTTTGCGGGTATTCATGGTTTAGACTATAGCCATGTGTGTTAAATTGATGACTATTTTTATTGATTTCCTCGCATTCATTTTCCAATACTTTTTGAGTTGCATCTGTTATCGTTAAGAAAGTACCAATCTTCAAGATCATTTTAGTTTCTTCATTTGAAATCTTTTGTTTTAGAGTTTCTATCCCTTGTTTGATTGCCATATCGCTTGCAATTTTTTCTGGGAATTCTAATTCTAGGTAAATTAAATTGAGTTTTTCTATAAGCATTTCAACTTTCTCGCAAATTGTTTGTGTATCCTTTGATGTAATGGATTTCAATTCCACTATAATCCTGTCGGGTGTTAGTTTTTCTCTACATCTTCTTTTGATGTCGTTTATAAGCTCTGTAAAAGATGTAATATTGCTAGGTAGCCCTATTCTTGCTTTACCAATCAGTCTGGTTCGTAGGAATTTTATAAGCATCGCTTCATGGTTTGGATTTAGTTCAAACAAAAACTTAGATGCGTCTTCAAATGTGTCAAAAGTATCAGAAGAACCATCGTACATTGGTACAAGACCTATGGCTGTTTCAAGATCAAATTTTGCCATTTTTGTTATTTTTGTTAGTTTTAGTTTATTTAAATGATTTAAAATCTTAAATTGATCGATATTTTACTTTAAGATATTTTTTTTTGCTGTTGATTTCTAACATGGTCTTAAATTTTTTTTTTCATTCATATGTTATTGCTTTTTGTACTGGATTTATACGCCAAATATAGTTTTTTGTAAGGGTTATTAAACCTTCTTTTCAATCTAGTGGTCTAGTAGTCATTCTTATGTAGGATAAAATCAGTATTGAAAATAGATTTGTTTGATACTTCTTGAATTGTCAGCAAGTAATGACATTTAAATATGTTATCATTGATATTGTTAGTTTGATTCTTTTGTGTTTCTTTGCTATTAGGCATATCTTATGCATCGCAAGCTCTAATGCTTGGCTTATATTCGTATTTACGTTAAAATTTGATTTTGTCATTTTTGCGTCTTATGTTTGATGTGGATTAATTTGATATCTTATTTGTATCTGTCATGCAAGGGGAATATATTCTTAAACTGTTTTTTCTGCTGCTTTTGCAAATTTATGCAGCCTTATCAGTAAAATTTTGAATTTACGGTACCTTGTTTAAATACATAACATGTATTTAATGTTGCTGCTGCTGATGATGATGCTACGCTGCATTTTTACCGGTGCAAGGTGTTAAATCGGTGCTAGGTACATACTCGATGTTAGATGTGAAGTTCTGCGATGTCAGCAGTCGTCGCTCGATGTCTTGTCGGGGTTGAGACCCTTGTCCATTTTCGTCTGCCAATCCATATTGGGCAGTAGGCTCGGTTTGTCTTTTCGTCTTCCACGGTGGGAACGGTTGTTCCTTTCAATCACACTGACCACAGCTTGTTTTGCACTGCACTTTATCATTCCATATCACTTGCTCCAAGAATCGTATAGATTGCTATACTGTACTGTGCTGAACTTGGGTTGTTGTTAAAAGTTAGCATTTTTTTCTATAGTTTCCCATTTCAAGGTTACTCTACTAGGTAAACCGATCGCATAAGCGTTACTACGTTTTTACACATTTAGGTAGGTTCTCACAACACTGTGTACGGTTAATGTTTGTTCATCAATTAAACATTCATTTCGCACTTACACTGCACTAAATGTTTTTATTTTTCATTCTACACTGTACGGGACTTGCTTGCAGCTGTTCTTTCATCGTTATTGTTTTTGTTTACATATGGGTTACTTGCACCCGCTGCGTTGATGAATATTCCGTAAAAAAATTGCACATTTGACACTTTTTTTTCACTTTCCGCCGACTGCCGCTTATGGTCACAATACTTTTGGTTCGTCACACGACACTTACGCTTTACGTTACCGTTGTACGTATCACATTTTACTTGAAATAATTTGCTTACACTTCTGCCTGTCGATTGCAGATTAAGGTCACGGTCGCCATGTAATGTGTTCGGACGATAGTCACGGTCGCCAATGTAATGGGTTTGGATAATGTTACGGTCGCCATGTAATGTGATGATCGTACAACTGTACTTCGAGTACCGTCGCGGTAGGTCAGTTTTTACTGACATGAGCCGAGGTGCATTAAAACTTCGTTCGGTCCTGTCACGGTCGCCATGTAATATGTTTGATGACTGTTACGGTCGTCATGTGGTATGTTTTGAGATACTGCTTCGAAGCGGACGTCCAGGCGATCATAGAAACCTTTAGGAGGTTTCCCTTACTGGAAACGTTGGAGTTTAGAGGCCTTACCTTGGGCAGGGGGACATATCTAAACTCTTTAAATGAGAACTCGATAGATGTAGGATGGGCATAGTCCTATCCTGACAGTCCGAACGAATCTGACCTGCCACGATCGGAGTTGGTTTTATTCATACTCAAAAGAAGTTAAGGGTTTCTCACATTTGGTTCCGGGTTGTATGTTGGAAAGTTATTGTTTTCACTCAGCTAGTTACGTTTGTCTTTTGTTGACAAGAACGATGGTTCTTGTCACTAAGTTCCTGTTTTGGGTTTAATGCTTATACTGTTCCTGCTTTGGGTTGTAATGCATAAACTGTTCCTGCTTATGTTGTACGTTTCGGTTGGTTCTGTTAAGTGTGTCACAATTGTTTTTATATGAACGGTGTGACCTAAGCTCTTCCGGGTGTGTATGGTATGATCTGATTTACTGAATGTGTTATAATGAATGTGTTACAATGGTGTGGTTTGGCTTTCCAAAGTGTGTTACAATGTGTTTATAGCTGATAGTGTGTATTACAATATGTTCTGTATAGCAGATATGCTACATCATCTTTGGTTTCTATGCCAAAAGCACTGCCCGCATGATTTTATTTATCGATCTGTAATATACTCGTTTTTTAACCGAGCCAATAGTTACTGCATGGTGCTTTTGCTGTATCCACACCTACACAAAACATACACCAGCAATTTCAACTATCTGCAGCACAAATTTTTGTTCATAACTGTTGCGCCTTTTTTCGTCAACTTTTATTTCTCCTCTCAAACGAGACCTCTGTAAACTCTGTTTGGCACTGCACTGAGGAATATGCCGTCTCTGACTGAGGAAAACATAAGTTTGGCCAAAGCAAACTATTCGTTACAGCAGTATCGTTCCGTTTAATTCGCGGCTTCGTATTCTCACCCAGTGATGATTTTATGCTTCTTGGTCATCGGCATCACTCTAAGCCGAAGCTTAAATATCAACTGAAAATAATTAATTAATCACTGAAAAGTCCTGCTGCTTGTGATGGTGCTGCTGCTATTTGTATATACCACAAAAACCCGGCAGATGAGTTAAAACAAGAAAGAAACGGAAATGACAGAATTCCATCTTGATTCTTTATTATCAAAAGACTGCCTGACTTTTTTCTATTTTTTTTCACTCTTCCATTTCAAATAACAAGAGACAAACGTGAACGAGTTAAAAAAATGGAGCAATTGTGTGCTTCCGCTAAAGTTCCCTTCCCATCGCACCAAGCATCCACCACTGGTTCCGATTTAATTTTGCTGGCTTCCGGATAGGGAAAACTGGTGCGGCAGAACTGAAAAAATGTGTTCGAAAAAGGGACAGACAAGCGAAAAAAAAATAAATTGATGAAAATAATAAAAACTTCACTCGTTAGTAAAGTTTTCGCAAAGTTTGTTTTAGTACATTTACGCTAACGTTTGGATCGACAATGCTGTTAACAGAGCTATACGAGTTAATCATTCTCAATAGTAGATCACTAGAACCAAATACTGAAGACATAAAATCAGTACTAAATAGGGGACGTTGCCTTAGATTTATTTTATTGCATAATCAACTTGTCCTTGTCTGTCAACCTTATGTTTTAAAGACGAATATCATCTTTGGTTTCTACACCCTTAATAAAATGGACTCAAATGCAATTGATGATTCAAAAATATTTTATTTACTATCAAACGGAACAAAAACACACTTGTTCAAAGTCTCATAGTAGTGTAGTCGCTTAAAATGAATAAAAACAAGGAAAAATATGTATTGAGATTTTTAACATAAATGTACTGTATGCTTCAATCGGTCACTTACACAACAAACCTACACAAGGGCTTTGTAGTCCCTTGATAAATAAACATTAAAAAATGACAGTAACTTACTTGTTTAAATCATTTTAATAATTATTGATTATATTAACTTTAGTGCAATTATGACCATTTATTAATTAAAATTAAACATTAAATTAAATTAAAATTAAATTAAACCATTCAAATTAATGGTAAAGGTAATTGTCAACCCATCACTTTACGAACAATAAAGGATTACACTACTAAAAAATTAAACCACATGTATTCTTCTAAAGTTATTTCATTTTTTATATTTTTGTTTGATTGTTTGTAAGCTTTCAAGACTTAGTAATAACTACGCAACTAAATATTAAATCCTTGCTAATGAGAAGGTTCATACGAGACTAGAACTAACCAGGGGCGTGTTGTTGAGTCGCGCAAATTGACCACCATAGGAATTAGTCGTCCCATTTTTTTATGAATTTGAAAAAAACGCTTGGAACTCAACAAAAGCTTGCGTTTTGTTCAACCTCACCCATCTTTTTGTTTTAATCAAACTTCTGATTACTTGAAGAAAAGCAAGGACAATCATGACGTTTGAATTTGAAGATTTTTCACAAGTTTTGTCACGTTTTAAGTAATAATAATCAAAGTTCCATATTATTTCGTGTTAATCCTACGATGGATTGATGACATATATTTTTCGTCAAAAATGGTTGAGGACAACTTGTAGTTCGTCTAGAAGCAGTGCAAGCTGCAAGCTACCACACGGTGAATAGCAGAATCGTATTTGTATAGCTTAACAGAAATAAAGTTATTAGTATTGCTAGTGTAATGTTTCTTATTCTTCTTCTTTTTGGCTTAACAACTGTTGTCGGTCAAGGCCTGCCTGTACCACTTGTGGGCTTGGCTTTCAGTGACTTATGGATTACCCCCCATATCAGGATAGTCAGTCCTACGTATGGCGGCACGGTCTATTTGGGGCTTGAACCCATGACGGGCATGTTGTTAAGTCGTACGAGTTGACGACTGTACCACAAGACCGGCTTAGTGTAGTGTTGTATAATATTCACAGTGTTTAGTACAGTGTTCGTAAAATAAACTCAGTCTGTAAACAACCTCCGAAGAGAAGCAAATCTACTCGATAATTTTCATCAGTTCATGAAGATTTATCTTAATTATACGGTTTTCGTAACGCAGTTAAAAATTATTAGTAAGCATTATTTATGGTCATTTAATTATTATATAATTGATTGCATTCATTAGGACTTCTGTATGGACCAGGTTAATTTAATAATTTGATTTTTTATTACTAAACACAAAACAAACATTCCGATAGTACAAATAAGCTTCGTTGTACAGATGAAACCTCTTTACCGATACTATCATTGTGCACAAACCTGGTTATTTTTAAGTGCATCTGATAATATATTGTAGATTCACTTATTCCTGTCGCAATGGATTGCTTATATACATTCAGAAAGTACAATAACTGCCACGGAATCGGTAACCGAAGATATCGCAATTATATGAAATCAAATGAAAAGAACGAACATTCATAGATAAAACAAACGGTTTGATATTTGCTGCTCACATCATTCCCTAACCGCCGAGTGTGCAGTATTTTCCGTCTAACCTTATTTTACGAGGTACCATTTTTTATACCTGTTTATCAATCCCCAGCGACTTTTGTCATCCGGGGCGCCTTGGCAGGATCTTCCGCACCTTGCGGTAGGGATTTGCGGATGAGTGGTTTCAAATCGAACACACATACACACATACACACAGGAACAAAACAACAACAAAACAGAATGCTTTGCACACGGTCTTCCCTCCATCAAATCCATCTAAGAGCGATGTGTGTGTACGTGCCGTGGGAATTGAACAAGACCTCTCTCGTACATAAATAACGCACCTGTAGCTTATTATTTTGTACGTTTCTCAACACGAAGTCCGGAAGTGCAGCATTGCTCTCAAAACTCGTTCAAAACTGGTTCGTTGAAGTGGTTTTTGTGGAAAGATCGGTCATTTATTCCTGCCCATGCAATGCTACACCGTTAAACTTTTGGACACGATGTTGGTCCCCCCGGGAGGAGGCTACAGGAAGATTTTTGATGTTGTGGGACGGAGAATGGGAAGCTCGTTTGCGGAAGATTGGTTATTTAGTTTATGATAATTAGCCATTCTTTTTGTATTATGTTCTGCGTATTTATTGAAACCAGAAAGGTACGGGGAGGGCTGGAATCTCATAAAACGTTGTCAGACATAGTTTGGTAACGAAATAGCGGACAAGTAAAGCCTTCAAACTAAACTATTGTTTCGTAACGGCAGCATCTATACTTTATCTAAAAATTCAATTAACAGTAAAATGCCTTCCAAACTCGCAAGACCGTTTACTAGCAAATTAAGACGTTGTTTCATACGCTTTCTCGGAAAGGTTAAGCTACACAAATTTTGCGTTTTTTTGCGTTTACTGTTCGCGGACTTGTGAGCTGAGAAAAGGCAGTGCTGCAACAACTACTATGTTCACTGTGGAGAACGTGACAATTTAAATAAAATTAATCATTTTAACATTTTTTTTAATCTTTAACCGCCAACGGCGATATTCAAATTTGAATTTAAATGATTTTCTTTAACGAGCATTTCTCGATGACATTTTCTACTAATTTTTAACTTTGACAACACCCATAATTTTATGAATTTCATTTAAATAAATTTCTCTTTACGAGCGATCGCCACGACGATCACATTTTTAAACTTAACCGATCGTATTTTTAAATTTAAAATGAGCAAACCGCTCATAACGCTTATTACCCTTTTCAAGTGCCCTGGCGACGTGCATCGGCGCGATAAACAGCATAAGGCTAGGAATATGTTACGCATCCAGTAAGGCCATCTGGTTCTTCTTGACTTGCACGATCATAAAAAAATCCAACTTAGAACACAAGCTCGTCAGCAATATCAACTGGGTAATAAATTAAAAAAGCGGACACCTTAGCCACTTGACAATGCAAGGATACATTCTAAACATGCACCAGAAGATTCAAGTGTTAGGTACAGTTATGCCTTAAGGAAAATCCTTACGCCCGCAACCAATGGAACCAATTTGTCCTCACTACGTGAAAAGCAATAAAAAAGGATCACATTTCTATCCATAGCACTTGACAATAACCAGATCAGGCGTAGGCGCGTCAAAAGAAAGAGTGTTAACAATATGGAGAAAAATGTGTGAAAAGGAAGGAAAATATTCTTCCCACGTTAGAACGTAAAGTTTATACTATAAAAACACTGATTGTATAAATGAATAAACACTTGCTATTTAGATCTCAAACGAAAAAGATCGGTGTTTCAGTGTCGGAAGTTCTTTTTTTCTTGTCTTTAAAAGGTGGTACTGCCAGCGCGTTGGCAACGGACTCGATCAATCGTCTGATTGAGCCAAAAAAGGTTTTGTAAACGCCTCGAAGTTTTACAGTCACTAAGGCCAGTGTAATCATTATATAACGTGTAACCCATAGCAAACATTATGGGTGCAAAGTATGAGTTGCGAGGAGTTTGGCAACAAATGCGTTCTGAATATCATTTACATATTGATCGACTCACACTCGCGGGCCGTTGATGAATTTAACTAATAAAATATCAATTATGATTTTTTTTTCAAGTAGACTGCAACTGCAATGAAACCAATAGCAGTTCAGCCGAAAGCGTATAGTACATCAAGCGATTAATAAAAACTTACTATTTCTCATGCATGTTCTAATCATGCAAAAGGCCGTACTATTCGTTAATCTAGCGCTGCTTAAAGCTTTCTCTTTAAGGAATATAATAGATAAATGACGTCTAGGAGCTTCGTACCATTTCAGTACATAAAATCGGTTCGGTTTCACATAGAGCAAAAAGAGCAAAACTTCATTCCGTGTAATTAGGGCAATCAATGTAATCTTACTGTAAATTTCTAAACATATCGGGCTGGATGCAAAATAACCCTAGCAAATAAATCTTCTGCGCATCAATTTTAGGAATTCATCTTCTGTTAGAAGTGTAGGCTTGCTTTTTATATCATTTATATCGTACAATCTAAGCACCTAGCAAACAGTAGGACGATTTAAAGATACTGCATATAACGCAAGAGTTTATTTAACGGACAGCTTCCAAGTAATGAATTCTAGCGGTCGATTATCCTTTCGAGAATAAATAGAGGTGTGTATGTTTGTTTTTCTTCTCAAAGTTACTAAGAATTGCTGCAATAAGATTCTTTTTGCTACTTTGAATTGAGCTTGACAGGCTAATCAGCTAGATTCCAATATAACTATTAAAGGCTTTGCGACGGCAAGCAAAAACTAGCGTACGGACAACGGGCCGAGGTACTAATTTCTCCAGCATTAGTCTAGCCTTCCGACGACCGAAACCAAGAACTAATGTGCGCTGCATCCATAAGTCGATGTGTCGTATACAGAGCGCTGTGCCGAACCAAAGTCTCATTACACATCAAACAAAACATCGACAGTTGCTGGTATTTTCAAGACGCGCGACCGGGAGCAGAACCCCATTTGTATGCTTCGCCGGATCTTGTTCATACGAAGAGGTCTAGAAATCTACCAAAAAGGTGATGAACAAATAGAGGAAACCGGAAAAACAGATATTGTAACTAGTGTCAAAAACAACTCGCTTGATGTTGTTGCCTTTTTGTACCGGCACACAATGGATGCAAAAAGATGGCAAGACAATGATGGTACAACACACGAAACGTCCCAAGATGAGCAAAAGATGAGAAGCCTTTTTGTTGCTTCGGGTGAAAATTGGTTCCCAGAATCCAGAAATGACACCGTGAAAGATGCCGGAGCCAAAACGGTATGCGACAAAAACAAACACATACACATGGTAACAAAAGAAAGAACAATGTTGCGCCTTGGATGTATTTTTGCACCGAAAAGATGTGTACGAAGATCAGAAAATGTTTTATCGTCCTGTAAGCGAGGGAAGTGACGTTTGTTTCAAAGACTCATATTTTACTCATACAACTAGATGTTGCCAGCCTGTGCAGGGTTTAGTTAAAATTACCTAAACACTTGCAGAAGAAGAAATTACAAGAAATTACCTAAACACTTGTGGGAGAGACATCCAAAGACATCCAACTTACATTAACAAATCCATTTTCAAAAGAAAGGTCTAAAAGCTGCCTGATGGTGGACAAATCAGCCATCCTCGTCGCAGTCTATTCCGTATGCTGAATCTAGTTCATGAAATGTCGAATACCATCTCTCGAGGGCGTCATGGACGGTTCTCTCTGTCTTTTGAGTTTGACTCACACAACCCGGAAGGCGGACGTGAAAGTGGTGTGGTAGCCGCTGTAAAAGCTGTTTCCAAATAATAACCATGAAAACTCAACCAGCTGGATATACACAACCAGGAAGAAGGTAGGAAGAGACATAACTGTTATTATGGCCTTTTCTGTCCACATTCAATCAAAAGGAACGCATCGTGATACAAGGTTGAACGGATGTTTTCTATTTTTGTTGTCCTTCAGTGCTATTCGTTGCTCTTCCACTGTTTGTTGGTAGCACAGACACACACTGACAGGCACGTGTATGGTCTCCCTGTCGTTTCCAGCTCCACTCATGTCGGACATCAGAGCACACGACGTGTACTGGAAAGCTGGATTTGAGTGCGTATCCGGTTCCCTGCGTTTTGTTTCCAAAACGAGACAATTCCATTTATCAGACACAATTTATACTATAATGTACATCCGAATAGATTGTGTGTCCTTTGTCTCTCTCTTTCTCTCTTTCTCTCTTTCTCTCTCTCTCTCTCTCTCTCTTCTCATTCTATATCTCTCATTCACTCACTCTCACTGAAATCTTTGTGTGAATTCTTTTGTTTTATACTCCATTTGAGCCATGGTAAACGGAGGCATAAGTTGCCCGCTTGACGCTCGATCGAGTGACTCGGAGATGTGTTCAGTTACTGAAAAGTCTGCTAAATGCATTTTCTAAATGCAGAAATATACATTATAGAAGAGTCAAGCCTTATTGGACCAGAATACGGGTTGGAGCTATGAAACTGAAAAATCCTTAGCACCTTGGCATTGATGAACAATGGCGAACGAAGAAATCTATGCAAGTTATTTTACAAGGCACAAGCATATGCCTGCTGACTTATTATCTCCTCATTCCAGATATCGACACTGATACTATAGAGCTATTTGATCCGAGAAGCATGCGAAACATACCTTTCATCTATATTTTTTTTAAGTAGTTTAAAGCAAGAAGAAAAAAACGAACAAGTTTCTTTGAGACAAATAGATCCCATGTCTCATATCTTTCGCGTCTATGTATGATGAAAATGACAATCAAATGACTAATCGTTTGGGATTTTAGAATGTGTTGAATTAATTTGTTCAAGAAGTTGTCGGAGGAAGCGGTACAATTTCATTCAACTGTTTTTAGAGCTTTCGTTTAATCAATTGGTGACACAGATGGGGAAGTAAACTTTCAAGTTAAATGATAATATCCGTGTAAATGAATGTTCAGATCCAAACGAAATAACACACAAGTATGGCCATTTCCCCTAGCGTGTGTACAGGGGGAGCATTCCATTGACCGCTTATAGCTTCAATGCCGGAAATAGCAGCATTTTCCCACGGTTTGTCTGCCGCAAGCCACTCGCACACAATACAAACTTTTTGCTTTGTGTTGTATTTTATTTGAGTTTTACCAATTTTAACAGCCATCAATAGCGTTTATCAACGCTCAATACCTGGAAATTGGATCAGATTTTGGTCACGAATGTGTGCGTACGGTTAGCGAATAGATTGCTGTTAAATCGATTTATTTTTTTGCTGTCGATTTATTTCACAGACAACCGACGCTCTTCATTCGTGGAAAATGAGTGAAAAAGAAAGATTTAACTCATGATATAGGCAATAGGAGAAGCAGCAAGGGTTAAAGAATGATGCCACCAATTCCACATTGCACACAAGGTTCATACTGTCAGCAAAAGAAAGAAGCAAAAAGCAACAGCGAACAGTTTCAAGCTGAATGTTGATTTTTGGTCTTGCTTCGCGAGTATTTTCGACGACAGGGTTTATTTTTGTTCGTTTTTTCATCGTTTAATTGATTTAACTGCTAACGCCGCTTTGAAAGCTTCTTTAAAAAAAATACTACGCCACATTCTATAACGACACGAAACTCTCCTATATTGACACACTATCTATGGGAAGTCTCTGTATATGACAAAAACCGATTTTTTTTTCAGTCGAAAGGATTTTGTTGCCACGTTTGACACTGGAGTGCTTGATACATTCTCTACCGGTGAGCTCTACTGATATGAATTTCTTAATATAACAAAAGCCTCACAAATAGATAAACATAAAAAAACACAGTACAATCAAGAATCGAATGTTTTTTATGTGCATGAAAAGTAAAGCAGAATATCAGTCAAATTTTGTTTGATTTTTTTTACTAAGTACTATAGCTTAGGCAATTAACAGCGGTCGGCAAACTTTACGATCAAAAGAGCCAATTTCTATAATAATGTTAGAGTTCGTATAGGCGAAGAGCCAAATTTTTAACCAAAGAGCAAAATTGTATGAAAGTTCTATGAAATATATGAACTGTTAAGAGCCGCCATGTTAATACTACAAAGCCGCATGCGGCTCGCGAGCCGCACTTTGCCGATCGCTTGGCTAGCAGTAAGGAATGGTTTAGATTGAATAAGTGGCACTTGATACACGTTCATCATAATTTTTTTTTAAATATTTGTTTCTGATGCAAAATTAAATAATTGATCTGTATAAATTAATAATAATTATATTCATAATTTAATAAAAAAAGTATTCATTTTTGTGATTACGCTGGTCGGAGAAACAGATTTGCCCTATTGGTTAATTGTAGTAAATTATAAAAAGCAAGCTAAACTTGCGGAATCGTTGCTTGTTTGTTTGTTTGTTTTTTTTTTATTACGGCCTGGCCGTATTAACCCCTTTCGAGGAAGTGTATTTTGTTAAACTTGAAAAAAAACCTGTCTATTGTAAGCTGTATTTATTGTATGGAAGTGTGTGAAATGTAATGATTCTATGGAAATATTATTATTTTGCATAAACGTGTGGATAATTTTAAGATAATCTTTATCTAACATAGCTAATAGGTCTCCAACTGGGATGAATGGTGTCTTTTTTAGAGTTTTCACTGATACAAGGAGTTGATACCTACAGTTTGCAAACGTTTGACACGACCACAGTAAGTGGTCAATGTCATGGTGTCTTATACCACACAGACACTCTTTTATCATAGACAAGTCGATGCGCTGGAGATGAGCGTTTAACCCATAGTGATTTGAAATCAGTCTTGACATAGCCCTGATAAAAGAACGTCCAACCTTCAAGCCTCTAAACCATGGATGTATATTAACATTCGGTAATATGGAATGACAATGGCGACCAACATCATCTTCACTCCAGTATTGTTGCCACTTTTGTATACAGTAATGTCTTGGTACCATAAGCACTTCTTGCGGATATATAGGCCGACTGAGTATTTCGATCGAGTTCGATCCCGCTTTCGCCGGTCTATTAGCGTGTTCGTTGCCAGCTATTGCACTGTGAGCAGGAATCCAGGCTATAGTTATCCATAGTTACTCCACAGCCTGTTTTGCCATTTATCTTGGAGCCATCCGTGAAGTATGCATTATTCATGTTTACATTCCCAAAACGCTCTCCGAATAGTTTTGGAGCTATTTCCGGTAGAGTGTCTTTGGTGAATATATTCTTTGAATATGTCATTGAGATGTCAATTGATAGGAATTCGTCTGGCAAATTTGTCTGATGACTGATCGGAGGTGGGGTGTTAGTTAGCAACGGTTTTATGCTTAAAGTCAAGTAATCGTGCCATATTTGTAGTATTTTTGAATTATGATTCAAATCAGTTCTATGAAGTTTTTTATAACCAGGCTATTTGAGGTGCTGGCGGAGTTCTTAATCAGGATTCGTGATAGCTGTATAAATCGCCAGTCCAGCTGCATGATCCAAGCCATCACCTCGAGGGACATAGTGTGTGTAGAAAGCATGCATCCCAGCGAGATATGCAAGCATCGATATTGAATTCGCCTGAGCCGGTGGACATGTGTACTAGCTGCCCAGTGAAAACATATGCAGCCATACTCGAGGGAAGATAGGAATGTTGATTTATAAAGCTGCAGTAAATCTCTGGAATGCGCTCCCCACCACGTACCCGTAATCGTTCTGAGGAAGTGTATCCTTTTGCTACACTTTGTTACTAAGTATTGTATGTGTCTTTTCCAAAGACATTTGCGATCGAACCAAGCTCCAAATATTTAAATGTGTTAACATTTTATATTCTCGTGTCCTTTAATGATATCCTAGGAGCAGAAGGGTGATGTTTTTTTGCAAAGACTACAAGTTTTGTTTTTTTCAGTGGAAAACTCAATCCCCAAGTTTGTTGACCAGGTTGTTAAGTTATTTATGTTTTTTTGCAATGAAGCTTCTATTTTGGCACTGTCGGGGCTAACAAAAGACACTATAGCATCATCTGCCAACTGTCGAAGAGTACAGCCGTTTACAAGGCACGAGTCAATATCTCTCACGTTAAAGTTATAAATCAAAGGACTAAGACAAGAGCCTTGAGGTAGCCCGTAGTAAGTTGTCCTGTTAAAATTTAGAAAATTGTTGTTGAAGTGCATTATTTTTTTAGACAGTAATGTGTACAATATATTATTGAGTATGGGAGGAATACCGGCTTTTTCTAATTCTTGACACAATATATCTATACATACGGAGTCAAAAGCTCCTTTAACATCTAGGAATATGGATGTCATATCATGTTTACGACCGAAGGCTAACTGAATGTCTGTTGTAAGTAATGTATGACAGTCATTTCAGCCCTTCCCTTTACGGAAGCCATATTGTGTTTTAGATAGCAACTGGTTATTTTCCAGCCAGCTGTCTAACCTGGGCAATATCATTCTTTCGAACAGTTTCCTTAAGCAGGATAAAATAGCGATGGGTCGGTAAGTTGATGTGTCTGTTGACGTGCTGTTTTGTTTTGGAATGGCTATTACTTTTATTTCTCGCCAGCAAGGGGGAACAATATTATTTTCTAAAAATTTATTAAATAGTTCGAGTAACTGTTCTTTGGCAAAGTCTGGTAAATTTTTAAGCAGTTTTCCCTTTATGTGATCCATCTCAGGTGAGGTGTTGTGTATTTTGTTCAATGCTAATTTAAATTCATTCATTGTGAATAAAGTATCAAGTTCAGGATGTGAGCCAGGAGCGGTTTGAGAAAACTCTGAGGGTGGAGCAAAATCTGGACAAATTTTTTGGGCAAATGGGCCTAGCCAAGACGCATTAAAATTTTCACTCTCGTTGGTTATTGTGCTATTTCTCATTCGTTTGACTGTGGTCCATAATTCACGCATGGATGTCGATGAGGTGAGACTGTTAATAAATCTTCTCCAATACTCTCTTTTCTTAGCTTTCAGTAGGGTCTTGCAAGTTTTTTTCTAAAGTTTTGTATTTTTCGTACAGTGACGTGGAACCTACCCGACTATATTCTTTAAAAGCTAAGGATTTTTTCTTGTGCATCTCGCTGCACTCGGTATCCCACCATATCGTAGGAGGTTTGCTTTTTTTATTTTTGCTAGTGTTGGTTTTTGTTTGGGATTCTAAAGCGCACTGGAGGATGGAAGCTGCAATTTTTCATATTTTTCCATTGGCTTATTTGTATTGTATGAGGCAAATGATTTTTTAATAAGCTGCCTATATTTGTGCCAGTCTATGTTGCGTGTAAGGTCGAGAATCAAATCTAAATTATTTTCCGTACTATTACCTCTAAACATTTTTGTCAAAGTTGGTAGGTGAACGGAGCCTTGAGGGTCTTTAATGACCTCCCAGATGCAATCTAAAGCGAGTGTTGCGGAAACTATGGAAAAATCTAAGCCGCTTGGCCTTGCCGGGGTTTGGGTATTCGAGTTGCTTCAACAGTATTCAAAATAGATAGTTGAAAATCATCACAGAAGTTACGGACTTTTTCATCACGGGCGTTGTTGCGCAATCCGCCCACTCTAGACCGTGTGCGTTAAAGTCACCCAAAATTGCAAAAGGGGCTGGTAAAATTGTAGCAAGATGTTCTAATTCATTTCTTATATAATTGTTTTCAATTGATTTGGTTAATGGTTTTATGTAAATCGATACCAAACAAATATCTTCACCTTTTATTTTGGCTTGAATCGATCAAATTCATAGCAGGAATTGAGAGTTTATAAAAGGAATGGGTTTTTGTAACACCCACCAGTACGCCTCCACCCATATCATCATCTTGCTCTGATCTGGTTATGTTAAATCCAGAAAGAAAAAAATCCTCGGTTTTGGCTAAGCAGGTTTCACACAAAACGAAAGCGTCAATGTCCTGCTCAGATAGCATTGCATTCAACATTTCTTGTTTATGCAAGAAACTTCTGCAGTTCCACTGGAGTATTTTTATCATTAAGATGATTACTCATTACTATTTCGTGGTAATACATACGCTAATCGCGCGTCTGTTTTTGTTAGTTTTGGTGGTCGTCCAGGCTTGCGTTTGTGTACACTTGTTAGTGAAGCGGTCGAAGCATCGCTGTCGGATGCATCGTCTGTCCTTTTTTTACTTACAATAGCCGCACTAGTTAGTGCGGTGTTGGTAAGAAAGAGATTAGGTGACGGTGTGTGTGGAGCCTTAAATTCCACGACAGATGTCGAAGCAGCAGGTTTGGCTAGCGCTACTGTAGGCCCTGTCGTACTAGGCAGTGTTTGTAATAACACTAAAGACGACGTTGGTCTGAGTGACAACGTTGGCGCCAACAGCAACGTTGATGTTAGTGAGACCGGTGTCGTGGGTGTTGGTACGGTTGTCAGATTTTTTATAAGAGCCGCGGAAGTTTCGGGCTTATTTTGCACTGGCTCGCTGGTGTGATTTGTAAGTCGATCTTGACGGTTACTTACCGTTTTCTTATATTCTTTTCTATTATCAGAACATGTCTTCCCATGATGCTGCGCTTTTCCGCAGCTTCGGCATGTTCTGATTTGGCCTCGTTACGTTACGTACGTGTATTCTCCGTTTATAGTTATGTGCGATGGTATATGGTGCGATGGTCGTTTTGACAGCCACGCACGGAATGCAGAATCGTTGCTTTGAAATAATTAAATTAATTTAATTAAAATTTAAAAAATCACTGAAGCTCTAGCACGAGCCAAACAATAACGTTTTCATTAGCATTTTAATCAGGTTCATTCCTCTGTTTATTTTTCTACCTATTAACCTACGCATTCCAGTTTGGATGTTGATATGAAAATGAACCTGCAAGTGTGTATCTATGTTAAGAACGTAAGCCTTCATCACGCTGATCAGTTGTTGGTTTGCTGCAATTCTTGTAGAGTAAATTGAAATATTCGCTAATAGAAAGTTTATTGAATTATTTGCAATTGCTTTTATTTTTCAAATTATTTTCATGCAGAAACAACTGTTCAGTTAAATATACATTACGTCTGTGCAGTTGATTCCGGATAGTAGGGTCATTTTCACATGTGTTCATTTTTTTTACCAAAAATTGATATTTATGAAATGTGATTTCGAAACCCAATCTTCAATATTCGACTGCTTTCTATTCGAAATGTGAAAACCTCGAAACATTGCCAGATTGATAGTTGCTCTTTGACACTGTACCATACATATCGATGGATAAAATCTGTGCCGGTGAGTTTCGTTGCGTGTGAAATATTGCGATGCTGATTGAACATTTATCACCAAACACCATCACGAGGAATCCATTTGGGGCGAACACTTTCCGAACAACCGAAACAAATCGCAGTACCGAAGAATTCATTTCATTGCTGTTATTAAGTTTCAACCACTGTATGAAACAGACCATAAAATGATCATGATGCTACAGAGGGAAGAGCTCTAGGATCTAGAATGGCAAACCAAGAGGCCAACATTTTTCGCTTCCCTTCTGACCAATCGTGGAAGTATTCACGCGAACCCCACTCGAAATTGGCTTCATGACTTAATCGTCTTTTGGGAAATGGGTTTCGATCTTTGCGCTCACGTAGTATTGCCTGCATGGTGGCAAAGGGGACGTTACGGGTATGGTAGAGTTTATGTTTTGTGTCCGTATCGAATTGTTGCCCAGTAAGCACATTTTTTCGTCTCTCTCGTACCAAGCTTCCTAATATTCGCAACCAAGTATGCACCGGGAGCGTGTGTGCGATGTGGCTTGGGATTCAAGGTCAACTACTGAACCAACGGCACCACAAATGAAGCTTCGTGTTCACACGCGTCAGCAAAGATGAGAAGCAAACGAAACGAACCAAAAGGAATGAGAAATCGTGAGCAATCTGATACAGCTTTCTAGAGCTTTTTTGCCCAGGACCACTACACCTCGTCGCTCTCTTCCCATGACCGAAGTGGAGCAAATGGTAGCAATAGACGTGCGAAGCATATATTTAGTAAACAAGAAGCGGCTAAGTCTTCCTTGTCTTCTAAGACAAGGCGGTAATGAAATTCCGGCTACAGCGCGAATGGGTGGAGTCAAAGGCAAATAAAATGAAAATCGCACTTTTCTTGTTTAAAAGAGTCAGCTAGTTTTTATTAGGTAAATGTCGATTAAGTTTACCTTTAACTGCACACGTTAAGGTACATTTTATGGGACGTTTTTGTTGCTAGTTCATCGAAGTTTGACACTCAAAACGTTGCACACCGATGACATTTTAATCATGTGCATTACACATGTCAGATTTGTTTTCATTGAAACCACAGCCGGAATCCGTGCTACTTGTTAAATCCACTTCATTAAGCATTTTTACATTTTCGTTGTTGTTTTTCTATAAATCAGAACAGAAAGTTGGGTGATAAGTGGTTAAAGTTCAGAGAATAGGTGGTACAGCTACTTTCTTCAGATACTCTCTTCAAACTTTTCAGCCGTTGGTCACGGTATGGCATCGAATAAATTGTTGAGCTTGCCAATGAGGCATCAAATTTGTTGACTGTCAGTTTAGTTCAAATATTTTACGCAATAATGTGTTGCTTTCTTCACTTTTTATTTCTGTTAAAACATGCTCGTTGTCGCGCACACGAAAGTGTCTTTCGGAGCAGCAGCTTAAGACAGGCACAGTACACGCCGACTTAAGCACAATAATGAACGCACCAACTGGTTCTTGGCAAGTAATGGCTTCATTAATTTATTCAATTGATTTTATACTCTAAAAATGCTGACCGTCGTCGATCAGCATATTCTTCTTAATCTATTCTTCTTAGCCTATTTTTCCATTTAATCGTTAAACCAGCGCGCATCGCTGGCGCGTTGCATAACATAGCTAGTCAGCATTTATTGACCTAGCAACGCTTTGTTTTTTAAGCCTAAATTGTCATCAGCGACATCCCTCCCCCCGTAAATCCTCGTAGGGGAGTTACAATTCTAGGTTTAAAGTGGGTGGCCTGCATGGAGGAGGACCAATATTTTGTTTTAGATATTTCTTGATTAACATCGCGGAAACCAAGATGACCGTAATAGAAACACTTAGTATGGTTATCGAGAAGAGTACATAGTTACTGGTTACTGATTCTACTTCGTTAGACTTATCTTCTTTTGATATGCTTAAATTTAACATGGGTTTAAAATATGCTCTAACTTGCTCAGATTTTATTAGCATCGTCGGTTGTATTTCGAACTTGCTCGTCAAAATGCTACAGTCTAGTGACAAGGTTATGATTCCGATTGAGCAGCTTGGTGTAGTGAGTGTTTTATTACATTTTAGTAATATCTTATCAGGGTTGGTAGAGAAGAACAGAATACTGTTTGGATTTGTAAGTTGTATAAATTCAGTGACTTCTGGCCCTATTTCCTTTGAACTACATCTGGTACCACTTTCTGTGTGTAGTAATGCTGATGCTATGCAGTCTGGTTCTCGTTGTATTATTTTCTCAGAAGATATGTAATGCGATTCGTTCAGTTTAACAATTTCCTTCGGGTATAAGTAACTAGTTTCGTTGATGGCTATTGTATTTTCGTGTATGTCTAAAATCGTATAATTAGCAAAGTTTGGAATGGCTATGACTTTAAACATCTCGTAATTTTCTATCGATACAATTACGTTTTTGATAGAAAAGACTATTTCACCATTTTCTATCCTCCTATTGGTTATTTCCGAGTATTCTAAAACATTATAATGACTTGCCATCTTTCTTCGTATAGTTTGTTTTAACATCTCTTCATCCTCTAAATATAATTGGTTTGAATCTATTTCGTGATACTTATTTATCATGTCTTGTACTAGAGCGGTTGTAAGCATGATCGTTTCTTGTATGTACTTTGTTAGAACTTCATTTTTGTTATGCTTAAATTCTTTGCTGAGAACATCTATACCATCATAGAGTTTGTCTATTCGGTGACGTAAATTTTCTGTTAACTCATTGTGTTTTTTATTTGTTTGGGTCAAACGTTCGGACACATGTGTAATTTTTGTATCCTCTGCTGCTCTGAAGGCTGCTAATTGCTCGTCTATGTCGTCTCCCCCGAACATGAAATCTTTTAATATACCAAATATTCCCCGGGAGCGTTTTGTCCTTTTGTGACTTATTCCTTGAATTAGTTGAATTGCATGGTTGCATTCGCGCTGGATTGTAACTTTTAGATCTGAGAGTTCGGAGTCCGTACTATTAACGGAGTTCAATACTGTGGTTAAGTGTTTTTTCAACGTTTGTAACGTATCCGTATCATTTGCCGGACGTGTCCCCGTATGGAATGTCGTTTCCCATGCTCCTTTTTTCAATAGGAGTGTCCCAATATGATCAAAGTATATTCCTGGTTCAGGGATAGGTACGATCGATAAGCATTCGACTTTAAACAGAGCGGCTATGTATATTGTTATTTTAAGGATGAGCTCCATGATACGGGCCTAATTTTGAGCTTTTTCCTTTTTGGTATTTGACTTGCTAGTTCTTCTGCTTTAGCTTTTATAACGTTAAGATTTGTTTCCTTCCTTTTTCCCCAATTTGGAAATGTTTGATCTCGTTTTACCTCGAGTACTGCTAGTTTTACAGTTGGCCTATTAACTACATTATTACCTACTTTGATTCGTGCTGAACGAGTTTGTCCGTCTACGCCAGTTACCAGCTCGCAGATTCGGCCTTTAAACCACTTTCCTTTCCTTTGTTCATCGGGAAACGTGACAATATCGCCTATTTGTAATGATTTGGCCGGTTGAGTCCACTTTTCTCGTATAGAGAGCTTTGGGAGATACTCAGCTATCCACCGTCGCCAATATTGTTGTGTGATTGCCTGGGCCCTTTTCCAATCGGACCGTACCAATTCTGTTTTGGTGATATCTGAGATATTCGGCTCTGCCTCGCCGGAACAACCTAGCAAGAAATGAGCTGGAGTTAGGGGCTCGTCATCTTCTTGTTCTAGTGTTAAGTGAGTCAATGGTCGATTATTTGTTAGGAACTCTATCTCAGTTAGTATTGATCTGAGAACGTGTTCTTTATAACTCTCAGCCATGGGAAGCAGACTCTTGATTTCTCCAACCATTCGCTCCCACGCACCTCCAAAATGAGGGGCGCCTGGTGGGTTAAAGATCCATTCTATGCCTTCTGAGGCACATCGATATCTTATTTGTTTCATCTCATTGTCGGCTCCGACAAAGTTGGTCCCATTATCGCTGTATAGGAAAGATACCTTTCCTCTTCTGTATTGCAAATTTTTTAAGCAAACAATAAAGGTGCTTGCCGTTAGATCAATGGCTATTTCTATATGGATTGCTCTTGTGGTTAAACACGTAAATATAACACCCCACCTTTTTTCTGACCGTCTGCCTATCGTAACGAATAGGGGGCCGAAGTAATCTACTCCACAATGCGTAAATGGTTTTTTAAACACTGCTGTTCTACATGTTGGCAGTGGTGCCATTATTGGTGGGATTGGTTTAGCTCGTGCGTTTTTGCAGTATTGACATTTGTTTATTACGTGCTTAAGACTGCTTCTGAGATCTATCACCCAGAATTTTTGACGAACTGCAGCCATCACTGATTCGCTCTTCTGGTGGTAGTACCTCTCATGATAATGTTGCAGGATAAGGTTTGTAATGTGATGCCCTTTTGGTAGGACAATAGGGCTACGTGCGTTAAATTGAAGAAATTTAACGTGTTCAAGTCTTCCTCTAGAACGCATGATCCCATCTTGGTCCAACATAGGGCACAGGCACCTAATTTTACTGCTGCCATTAATCGGGTTCTTCAATGAGAGTTGTATCATCTCCGTTTGAAAGCTTTCCCATTGAGCCTTTTTTATTAAGTGGCACTCAGCTAAGTCAAGGGTAGCTTTATCGATTGCTGTCGAAGATGACAGAGATTTAGCCTTACTTTTTAACCAATCCAAGTACTTTAGTGCGTACGCTACCGATCGTTTTAGACGGTGCCAGTTGGAACACCATTCGACGGAAATAGCGTCATAATCTATTCTTTCCACTGTTCTCGAAGTGTTTACCCTTTTCCGGTCTTCAAATGTGTCCGGAATGTCTGGTGTTAGTATTTTTATTTCTAAATTTTTGAGAAAGTCGGGACCATTTAACCATATTGACTTTTTCTTACAAGTTTTTGTAGCTTCGTCAGCAGGGTTTTCTGCAGATGCTACCCAGTTCCACTGCTTCGGAGAGTTGAACTCCAAAATTTCTCCGATTCTCAGGGCTACGAACTGATTATATGTTCTAGGTTCTGAGTTAAGCCAAGCTAGAACTGTTTTTGAATCGGTCCAAAAGAATTCTGTTTGAACCCTTAACCGCAATTCCCTCTTGATTGATTCGTTTAGGCGAGTGCCTAGCACTGCCCCTTGCAATTCAAGCCTAGGGATCGACAGTGGTTTGGTAGGAGCGACTCTTGATTTTGCGGCCACGATACTTATGTCGATGCCTAAGTCGTGGACTGTCCTAAGATACGTAACTGCGGCAAAGGCTTTTTCTGACGCGTCTACGAAAGTATGGAGCTCCCTGATCTTTACGTTATTTTCAATCGAAAAACATCTAGGTATGGATATGTTGATCGAGTTTTCGATTCGGCTTATCCAGTTTTCCCATTTTTCCTTTATGGACTGTGTGACTTCGTCATCCCAGTCTAGTTTAGTTTTCCAAAGATCTTGCATCAAAATCTTACCTTCAACAGTAATGTTGGCAAGATGGCCTAGAGGATCGTAGATTTTCATTATATATGAGAACATCTGACGTTTCGTTAGTGTCTTAATATCTGCCCTTTTAAACTTGTAGGCAAAGACGTCAGACTCTTTGTCCCAAACCAATCCCAACACTTTATCGAAGTTTTGATTTTTCTCCTCTATGCCAAGTACACTTTTCTCGGATAACCTGTTGGTTGGAATGCCTTTCTCCACTTCTTTTGAGTTGGAAAAGAAGTTTCTCATAAAGAATTTAGCATCATCATGTATTTTACACACCTCCGAGATAGTATTCACGGCTGTATCAATATCTGGATAACTATCTAAGTAGTCATCTACGTAGTGGTTTTCAATAATCGCTTTTACTGCCTGGGGATAAATATTTTTGTAACGCAGTGCGTTTTCGTTCTTCACAAACTGAGCACAAGTTGGTGAGCAAGTTGCCCCAAATGTCATCACTTGCATAACGTAAACTTGAGGAACGTCAGAAGGCGATTCTCGAAATAGAAATCTTTGAGCGTCTTGATCTTCCCGTCTCACCTTTACCTGGTGATACATTTCCTTGATATCTCCTGAACAGCCTATTTTGTGTTCCCTGAAGCGGAGTAGCACTCCGAACAGGGACGCAGTAAGATCTGGACCGGAAAGAAGTTGAGAATTAAGGGATATATTTTGATTTTTTGCAGCCGCGTCGAATACTAAACGTGGTTTGGGAATGGGTTTATTATGGTTTATCACGGAAAAGTGGGGAATGTAGTTTATTTTTCCGTTTAATTGCAGCAGTTCCATTGGTGTCGCCTTACGTGCATATCCCTTTTCAACGTATGCGTTTATTTCTTTATGATACCATAATTTTAAGTTTGGATCCCTTTCCATTGCCTTCTCTTGACTTTTTAAGCGCGTAAGCGCTTGTCCGTAACTGTCTGGCAATTTAGGATTGTCGGTTTTCCATACTAAACCAATTTCGTATCCGTCGCCAGTATTTTTAAGCGTGTCTTTCATAATTTTTAACGCTCTTTTGTCTTCTTCAGAGGCACGGGTTGGAGTAGGTTTAACTCCAAATTCCTCTGTAGAAAAGAAACCACGCAAGATTTGCATCATGTTCTTGTTTTCTTCTTCGTACGTCTCTGTCATCACAAATGAGTTCTCTGTGACATTTGGCGTATTCGTTCCCCCAAAAATGACCCAACCAAGCCTCGTTTCATGGGCAATTGGTTCGTTTGGTCTACCTTCTCGATATTTTGCACCATGGCAAAGATACGAATGAGGAAGGCTTAGTAGCACGGTAGGCCTCGCATCTGCATAGCTAGAGATACTAATGCCTTTCAAATGTTTAAAATTTCTTTGCAAACACGGAGCATCTATGGTTTGAACGGGAAGGTTAAGTTCCCTTACACTTCTGAGACCTTTTACTTGAAATTTTCTTTTGTTAGCTCCCTCTACTGTTATGGGAACTATCCTACTTTCTGTCTCCTTTTGAATGCTTCCGTCCGTCCAGGAGAGAGTTAGCGGTCTTTTTGGTCCGTGAACGTTTAGTTCTTTTCGGACACTTTCCAAAATGAGGCTAGTTGAAGAGCCAGGATCCATGAATGCATAAGTTTCGAATTTTCTATCATTATGGTGCAAAGTGATGGGCACGATCTGATAGAACAGATTATTCTTTTCCTGATGGCAATTTATTTTGTTTGTAGGTTGCCCTTCTACCAGATTTCTTTTATGAAACATACTATGATGCCTTTTGCCGCACCCGTACACACTACATTGTGGTGGTAGACGACAGTTTTGGGCGTTATGGTTGCTGTACTTGCAGCAATTGGTGCAAATTCTATGCCGAATGAAAAGAGATAATTTTTCATCGGGCATCTTACCGTTCAATTGTCGGCAACGAGTGGTTTCATGAGGAAATCCACAAATTAGACATATCGTTTGCTTTTCAGGCCCTTTAAGACGATGCTGCATGTTTTGACGGTTCGACCTTTCTTGTTTGGCTACTCCTTCGTTCGCGGCCAGTATAATGGCCAGTTCTTCAGAGGGTTTCAGCCATTCTGCTAGGTCTTTTAGCGTGAGATTCTTATTATCTTGTTTCCTACTTATTGTGTGTTTCAACCATTCGTTCCGAAGTTCGGTTGAAAATCTTGATGTCAAATCGTTTAGCAGCCTCTGGTCATTCAAAAAACCTTCTTGCTTCAACAACACCATGTTGTCAATAAGATTGCGCAAAGCGTTGGAAAATTCTAAGAATGCTGAGGGATTATCTATCGTTATGTGCTTTACTACTAGTAATTCTAATAGTAAAGACTTGTAAATGCTTTCAGCATTTCCAAACATTTTGTCGAGCCTGTTTAATACAAGCGGAACGTTTTCTGGGTTAAGCATTAACCCACTAACCGCACGAAATGCTTCGCCCTTCAGATGCTTTTGCAGCCTATTCATGTTTTCTAAATTTGAAAAATTACAAGCTCGGGAAGTTTCTTCGTAGGCTTGTTTAAATTGAGGCCAGCATTTATAGCTTCCATCGAAATCTGGAAGCTTTGAAAGTGTTACTTTCGAGTCCTTAGAACACAACGATTGAACCATTTTGTCTAAACTCTGAGTTAACAGTTTTACGTCTAAACTTGTCATTGGTTTTTCATTGACATCTTCTGATTTTTTGTTTTGTATCTCTTCTTGTAGCCGTTTTAGCTCTTCTTCTATTCTTAATTTTTCTTTTTCTTTTTCTTCTTCAATTGTCATTTTTTCTTTCAGCAGTTTTTGCGTCTGCATTAGTGCTGACCTATATTCCTGCCGTTCAACTTCCTTATCTTTACATTTTTTGCATAAAAAATCTTTAACAGGTGATTTTATGTCTAAGCATGACAAGTGAAACCACCTGTCGCAATCAATACAAGTTATCAATTTCCCTATCTCATCTGGGTTCGTGCATAATTTGCAGTGCCCATTCGGATTTTTTTAAAAATCGTATTCCATCTTGAACTCACCGTGGTTCAGATCCGCTTCAGCAGGGTCAACTCCTATTCGGCTGGTCAGGGACGGCTGGATCGGGAGTGATGTCTTCACTGCTGCTTGTTGGTCTTCTCAGGATTACAATACGACGTCTTCCGTATTACGTGCCGGTTGCCCTCAAACCGAGAACGATGGTTGCCTCAACCGGAACGATGTTTTCTTAGCCGTGGGTCGGCGGTCATACACACGACGGTCATACACACGATGGATACACTCGTCACAATTAATTTCTTCAATTTGCTCTTCCTACGTTGCACTGCGTCGGATGCCTTACGCAATATTTAGCTCGCGGCACACGTGTTTCGTTATACGTTTCGTCGGAGTTAACGTCCGATACTTGCGACGCACGCGTTTTACGATAAATTTTTTTTTTTTTTTTTTTTTTTTTTTTTTTTTTTTTTTTCTACTGGCGCTAAACTGACGGTTTCATGTTGCGTTGCGAGAACGGATGCACCTTTCGAAGCTCGCGACGTACACGTATTGGTCACCTTTTTCACTAGTTCAGCATTTGCCTTCTACGTTGGCAGTATCGAGTTCACTTTCGATTGCGTCACTTCACTAACGGTAATGACCGCGTTCTATTCACTGTTGTGTCGTTGCACTTACAGTTCTTTTGCACTCACTCACCGCCGAGGCGCTTCTCGGGTTTTGCTTCGTCGAGCTCGCGGCGTACGCGTATTGGTCACCTTTTCACTAGTTCAGCATTTGCCTTATACGTTGGCAGTATCGAGTTCACTTTCGATTGCGTCACTTCACTAGCGGTAATGACCGCGTTCTATTCACTGTTGTGTCGTTGCACTTACAGTTCTTTTTGCACTCACTCACCGCCGAGGCACTTCTCGGGTTTTGCTTCGTCGAGCAACTGGTGCGTGGCCCTTCTTCCTGGGCTGGCTGTCGTAGATCGGCTACGCCGGATCGTCGTCCGTCGCCGTTGTTTCACTATCACAACCCTGCTTGGGTTGCTGTGGAGTCTATTCACGCCTCTGCGGGCTTGTTACTACTTCGGGTTTTTATTTCCCGATTTATTTGACTACTTGCCGAACCATTGGTTGATGCGTCCTCTCTGGAGCCACCATTTGTCGCGCACACGAAAGTGTCTTTCGGAGCAGCAGCTTAAGACAGGCACAGTACACGCCGACTTAAGCACAATAATGAACGCACCAACTGGTTCTTGGCAAGTAATGGCTTCATTAATTTATTCAATTGATTTTATACTCTAAAAATGCTGACCGTCGTCGATCAGCATATTCTTCTTAATCTATTCTTCTTAGCCTATTTTTCCATTTAATCGTTAAACCAGCGCGCATCGCTGGCGCGTTGCATAACATAGCTAGTCAGCATTTATTGACCTAGCAACGCTTTGTTTTTTAAGCCTAAATTGTCGTCAGCGACACTCGTGAAAGAAGTGGAAGTTGAATTTACCTTTGAAACGAGACGCACGGCGGTACTTTCTGGGCTTCTGTTATCACAAATGAATGGGTCTCGCACGACCCTGTCCAAATGATAATTTAATTTCATTTTTATGCTTAAAATACATCAACCCTAAAACAATACCTGTTAAGCCAGCCTTTTTGTTTTTCTAATGTCAATCTATTCCCCCTAAGTATTTGAAAAGCCCAACATAATGTTTTGTTATTATAGGTGCAAGAAATTTCAAAAGTTCTTTCGTTGCTGTGCATCCTTAGCTGATTTTGTTGATGCGTGAACAATGAAATTCAATTTTGGAACCAGGTGTAAAAGTAAATATTACGTTTTCAAAGTATTTGTACAATGCTCACCGGCTTAATCGAGAAACTCAATGGAGTGCGGAAGGTGCTACGAATTCAATTACAGGTCACATTTTAATACAAGGGGGCCCACACCTAGCATCACATTCTAATACTTCTGTGTATTACGAAGGAATGAGCGAAAGTTAAAATTGAAAACATTAGTAAAAGAGTTTATTGGCAAAGCCTGAAGATGGCATGAACACATTCCATGGGAGCTTTAAAATACAAAGTTTACGTTGTGTGCCAAATTATTTGGTGAAGGAGGATTTTTTTTTAGCTTCTCAATTTTGGTGTATAATAATTTCTTTAGCACCATTAAATGCAATGGAAAAGTAAAAGGATTTTTTAACAAATAAGTGGTTTAGAGTAAAGGCACTGGAAAATTCAAAACTGTGAACATCATTGCCGTCGTTTACTTTCATCATTTATTCCTAATGATTGATATTGCTAGCAAAAGTCCCAGTTTCTAGGTCCACTTGCCTTTCAGTAAAGTTGTACAAAATGATATAGTAGAAAAGATCAACAAAAATTAGTAACATTAAAAAATACAACACTTTCTATCAGGTTCCACCAGCAGTAATTCTCGTTCTAAGGAATTCGAACCTATGGTTGTCGTTACGCATGACCTGCTTGTGTTGCTCAGGTGATATCGCCGATGGCACCTCAAAATTTTCAATACAGACACCCGTCTTCAGCATAGACGGCCGATGATTTATGCAAAGCACGCACCTGGACAGGCACATCATTTTTTATGGAAAGTGTTTTTTGAACAGATTACCCTAAGATTTATTACCACTTTCATATCCACAGTTCGGTTTTCGGTCTTGTGGAAAAAATATACAAATCCTCCCACTATCATCACGACGTCCAACCGTCGATTTAAGTGTAACAGAATTTAAACAAAAATCCTTCCTGCGCGGAGCGGTCCCCATCCATCAGTCACCTAACGCAGATCACGTGCATTTCCGATCAGCTTCGGGACGTCCTCAAACTGTTGGCATGGTAATAAATTGCTTCCACAACCAACAAAAAACCTTTCCTACCTCTAAGTGGTATCTTTCTGCCTGGGAGACACGTTCGTGAAGCCAAGAACAGCATCGTGAAATTGTTGAGTGCAGCATTATTCGGATAACCGCCCTTCGCCCCAAAAAATTGACCGTTCTTTGTTTTGTATCCATTTAATATTAATGACAAAAAATAATCGGCTTAGTAGAAAAAAGATAAGCCTACAGAACACAAGCACACAAAATGGCAAAAATTAACACTGTGTCAAATATAAAAAAAAAATCCAAAGAGCGATCAGTCGTATCTGTATTCGCCTTGAGGAACGGTCATATCCCCCTCAACCACAGCGATGTGTTCAGTTGAGCTTACTGTCTTTCGGTCATGAGCCGGCCACAAAGCATTATTTTCACAACGGCATCTAGAATACAAATAGCATGTTGACCGGAAAGGCATGTATCGAAGGTACCACTCGCCGGAGAATGTCTTGTCTGGGGCAGGCATGCTTAGCGTGTTCCGGAGTCATAATACAAACAAACAATAAACGTATCCCACAACACCGACAACGGCGGAAAACAGAAAACCTCTCCTAACTCTGGTCGTATCCCGTCTCTCGGTTGAAATTTAGGACAATACTGATGAGAACACCGCCCGCACAACGGAAGCTGATTTTCGCGAGCGCCCGTCGTCGCGGTTTTCAGCTAACCAAAACAAGTCACACCGTGTTATGTTCACAGTGCTCGAGACCATTTCGAGGAGGGTAACCTGCCCCACCCAATTAATTTGGGCAGTTGTGCAGGTGAACGACAACATTCATTTCCGCGGCTCGGTCTACTTTAAACAAGACCCAACCGCAAAGCAACACATACTGCGAATGGGACAGTTTTCATCGTGTGTATTTAACTTCCTCGACTTTCCACAACCAACGTTCTATTGGGTGTAAATGTCCAACCATGTGGACCAAGGTGACGGAATGTGCACGTAAAATCGTGTAAAATTAGGATGCATTCATTAAATTTATTTTGCAACATAGTGTGAACCACATTCGGTGGTGAGTAATAGCGGAAGCTCATGCATTAGCCGTTGAGGTTGTCTTCATTGTTGAGGTTGGAATAGTCTTCCAAAAATGTGTGTGTTTGTGTGTGTGGGAAAATTTACCTTTATTACTGAATACGATCCTAAAAAATAGTAAGAATATAATAAATGTTTGTTTTTGGCTTTTGTCATTGGTTACCGAAAATTATTTTCAAAATAACTTTTTTGTATTATTGGATCTTAAAAATAGCTAGAATTAAACAAAACAATCTACAACAAATAACAGAACATTTGACCCCAAAATCCCATACATAATACGCCAAATTCCAATGCTACCTTTCAGGAATGCTTATTTTAGTACCTATGTACTAGTAGCTGTGTTGATTTCTCTCACCATTTCCCGCTCTGTGTGTTTGAGGTTGTGTGCCAGTTTTGATTATCATTCGACACCTGCATAGGTTGGCCGCAATTCGTCCTAAAACATACAATTTGTTAGCTTAGCGGTAAGTTTTGCTAGGACGCGATCGAAAACGCTCAAAACGAAAAGCAGCGCACCGTGACTCTGCATCGATGATGTGGTAGGTGTTAAAGTGAGATTTGTTTACTATTTTGTGGTCTATTTATTTGACACAATCAGGTAATGAAGTACGCGGAATGGTAAATATAATGCTGAAACTAGAGACGCGAATGGGGATCAACAAAAAACTATTGAACCCGGAAAACTGCAACGTCGATGAGTTTGTGTTTAATTTGAATCTGCGAGTGAGTGAAGGAGGATTGGATGGTTTTTGCATTTCGAAATTGCTCACCGGGACATTCTCGGGGATGGAGAATGCGTGACAGAAGAACGGGATGTGGGAAAACATACGTTTCGGAACACCGTTCAATTCTTTACCTGCTTTTGCTATAATTAATTATTTACGAACGATGGCGCGTTTTAGGTCACACAAACACACAAATGGAGCAGCAGCTGTTTGCTTATTGACATTTAGATGGGGTGAAATTTTATAGGGATACAGCCGACCAACGCACCGGTGTATAAGTAAAAGGAAATGGAATGGACCGTGGAATGGAAATGAAGTAGCTTTTGATTTGACCTGTTAATACTGATCGAAAAAGATATGGTTAAAATTTATACTCAGCTGGTCTCGTGGAACAGTCGTCAACTCGAACGACTTCACAACATGGCCGCCATGGGTAAAAGCCCAAAATGGATCGTGAGCACTGAAGTCCAACCCCACAAGTGGTAGAGGCAGGCCTTGACTGTCAACGGCTGTTGAGTCTAAGAAGAAGAAAGATTTCAAAAAACTGTTATTCTGGAAACACACAAACACACACACACACACACACACACACACACACACACACACACACACACACACACACACACACAGGAAGCCGACGAGATTTATAAATTTCTCCGCAACTGGTTTCGGCATACAAATATCGAGCCAGATACCAACAACAAACTTGTATGTCATCAGCTGTGGTCCCAGGGGTTTCCTTCAGAAATATACTTTTTTATATTAACACGTTCAGCCCACTGGCAGGCCCCAGGGCAGGTAAAATAATCGTGTTTTAAGAATTATTGCAGTTGACAAAACCTCATCTCAAACAACTGTACAAATGATTTGAGTAAAGTTGAAATTACAGAAAAAAACTCAATTTCTATACATTCATGTTTGGTTCAAACCCAACTGCCTGGGTTCTAAATGCCGGCGGAATGGAAAGTTGCTGAAAATCAACGCCGGGCTGAACGTGTTAGGGAATAATTTATATAAAACGCTACGTTCACAAAATCAAACTTCACCTACCTTACATTTTCTTATCCTCTCAATACGATTAAGGAAACGCTTATCGCCTTTAAATTCCCAAAATACACACACAGAGGCAAACAGAGAAAAAAGGAAGGTCCATTTTACGGCTTGTCGTGTCATAACTTTCACATTCTTATCGCATATCCCGGCTTCATGATAAAGGTTTGGCAGCCAGTTGCGCAGAGTGTGCGTAACGTGTGTTTGACACAGACAACAAGAAAAAGCAAAGGTATGCTAAGTAACAGGTTTAATGGAAAACAATTCAGAGGCGGTTTTCGTTTCGCTGTGAGCAAACGCCACACCGTTGTATCGTAGAAATGCCTGGATGAACCTCTTTCAAATAAAACCATGCCACTCACAGTACTCGTACGAGCGGCATGCAAGGATTATCAGAAAATCGAAAATGCCAGTCTGTAGGTTTCATCTTGATAAAGAGATCGAAACATCTGTCGTTGTTATTGGCAACCCTGCAATGCCGGTCGATTCATCGCGTTCAATAGCAGCCACAGGCAGGTTCCCAAGAACCAGGAGCGAAACATTAGCTCATCAGTAGCAAAGAGTGGTGTACACAACGGTTTCAATGTTCTGAAGTACTGTGCAGATACACCGGCCAAGAGAGCTCTAGTACTGCGCAAACAACCACCCGCATTGATTGAATTTTGCTGAACAGTACGTGGACTTTTTTGCATGCATGTGTGTAGCATTTTATTTAATTTTTGTTATTTTTTGACTACCATTGAATATTATGTCTAAGGTCGAGGAGATGTGGGCTTGAGGCTTCTGTCTCTTTTCTGGATTTTTTGTATGTTTATTTGTCCGTACGGACGGCAGATACATACAACACAGCATTAAAAAGGCAACGGTGGTGCATTTGTGCTGTTGCCACGGTATTAAGATCCATCTACCGTGGAATTCATTGGAACAAGTAGTATCAAGTAGTAAGAAGCAAAAAAATATTCTGCCACTTTGCCACACTTTCACACACATGAACACCTTCATGAGCAGTTGAACGGCATGAAATTGTTTGCGCACGTGTTACATTTTTCGTGGTTGGTCTCGTTGTTTGCACTGTTTCTAACACGCATGTAAGTGAAGGAATTGTGACTTCCCCATGTTTTTTAGACCTACCCGTTTTTACTCGTAGGTCAAAGTTAGAGTGTTTATTCGCATGAATGCAGCATGAAATGGACTGCGGAATGCATAGAAATTGCATAGTAGGAAACATGATAATTTTAATTGCAGTTTTATAATCAAGAAATTGTGGGCGCCTCCTTCTGCAAAAAAATATAAATGTCGAATGATTTCGTTATCGATAGCGATGAAAATGGTTTGCTGGGATTTAATTTGTATAAAATCAGGTACACTAGCATTCTTTCACAAAGAAATAACAAAGAAACGTATTAATCAAAACACCATTCAAGAGATTAAATAATTAAATTCAATTCAATTGCAATGGGCTTACTACAATAAACTTTACACATATTCTTATCAGTATTTAAAAAACTTTATTATTACGTGTAAATACCACATTACTAACTCAGCAAACTCTTATTTAGTCATAAACTACCTTGCGAATCTTCGCTGAGGTTTTTGCATCGACAGGGAAGTTAAATAAAACAAGCGGTACAATGTGCAGAAGTGACGATTTGTAACTGCTACACCAAAACAGCTAGAATTTTTGTAAAACTCAAAATTCCACTCAGCCATGAGTTTTGGGTAAAGTTTATGCACGCAATCATTTGTGACACCACTTGTTCGTACAATACTCACTGAATGAGATAAGATTTTTTTAAATGTTCCATTAAAAGTGTCGCATTCACTCTAAATTGGATTGTTTTTCCTATCCGTCACAAAACACAAAACGGATGCGAGGTAGTATTGCAGAAACAATTGTAAAAGCCCCACTGCACACGTATTTTATGTGCCCCTCGTAGAAGGATTTCCAATTCCAACCTCTCCAACACTCTCCAGCGTTTCACCAAGCAAAAAACAAACTGGTTCACGTGGCCTGCAAAATCCAGCAACAGCATCAGTTACAGAGAAGCGAAAATTTGGCGCACAAACCGACTTCTGCCTCGCCTAACTGATAGATGTTCCCCGGGTCTACCGTACGCTCTACGTTTGATCCAGCGCTTTTGATCGAATTTGGCAAATGCCAAGCCGAAAAATAACCTGTTCCCAGGCAACTGTGACAAACGATGACTAACTTTCCCCTGCGTTTTGGCATCCGAAGTAATCAATCATCATTATGTTTTGTTTGTTACCGTACAGGCCAGTTTTAATGGTTTATAAGTCCACCAGCAAAGTGATAAAAGTCACATTCCAAGCAAGCCCACACACACATACACACACACACACACACGCACACACATAGACACATCGCAAAGGGCTGCATCGTTGGATTCAAACGTTTACTCTATTTCTATGGCGAACGGAATGGAATACGGTTCAACGTTCAGTGGAAAAGGGTTTGAAGTGAGCTAAAGCAAAAAGGATAAAATAAAATAGAAATTCCACGCGAGAAATGCTGTGTATTGTTGGTGTCTGTTTGGAAGCAATAAAGAACTCGATGAACCATAATGGATAATGAATTAATGTAATGAAAGAAGATAGCATCTGCAAAAAAGATCCAACTTTAACGAGATTTTGAAACGACAATTCTACTGATGGAGCCAAATTAATTTATTTTATTATGTTGTTCTGAAAGTCATTTAAATACAGTGTAGGTTAAAGTTATTTAAGCACATTTAATTCAAAATGGAAGCTAATTACAAGTGCAAATGCAGTATTTTAAATAAATTTGTATGCTGATACTAAAAAGATATTGCTTTACCACCGAGTGCAGCTCAAACCCTCTTGAAAGTCGCTGGTTTCGCTCTACTTCCCCCTAAGCAGCACAGTATACTCTACTTCAAAGTCACCCGTCATACGTGAGAAAGTCAAATGATTGTGTTGATGCCACCAGGCGCTAAAACATTATCGTCACCAGGGTTTTGCTTGTTTATGCCATACATCACCGGAGGTTCAGTCGCCACATGGTTCATTCGCCAGCCAGACATGCTGCTGGTCACGAGCAACCGCTCAAACGTTATTATACTTTCACCCCCTGCAATGATTTGCCAACTCTAACCTTGGACGCGTTCCGGTGTGAGATGGTGAATGAGCTGGAAACGATTGTTTGATTTATGATTTTGACATGAGCAGTACCTTCGCCCACTGTCAATCCACACGGTGCAGAAAGTGCGATTCCTCGCACCATCAGCGATAGCAAAAATTCAATTACAGCACCGAGGATTACTGCCAGCCTTATCGATGAGCGAGGAAGCGACTGTGCCCGGTTCTCACACCAACAAGGGGATTGAGGATTCTGCCAAACGTGGTTGAATGGTGGTCCGGTCAATGACGAATGTTTTTCACAGCAAAAAGGTATGCACGAAGCGTTTTATGCGTGTCTGCATCCGAGTCCGACAGTGTATGTGTATGTTCACGTGTATACATTCGGAAGGATGAAATTGCACTTTTTTCCTCACTTCTTCACGCCATGCACGTGTTTTTGGTGTTTTCTACCATCATTCTTCGAACCAGGGAGCGTTTACCTCGATCAATCGATTGCTTGTCATACCAGCCGGAAACAATCCGCCTATCCCGACCTATCCTTTCTAGCCCGACTGGTTTGCACATTTTATGCATGGTCGGATGGAAAGCTTTTAGTAAAATAGAACCGAATAGTTTATTGGAATTAGCCACCCATCCCCGTCCATACGCTCAAATTTGCTTCCCAACATGCCACGTATAAAAAAACTCAGCGCAGATGTCGACTGTCGACAAGGCGTACCGTAGCCAATCGAATGTACATCTGTGTCTGTGTTTGCGAAGATATACACAGGCATGGAGGTTATATCGAACGATGGTGACAAGGAAATACAAAAAAAAATCCAATCGAATACAACAACTAAAACGCTTCGTGGTAGCCTTGGGACCATTTCAAACCCCTAAATCAATGTCATACAGTCGCGCACGAAAGCTTCCAGAGAATATGTTTAGTATTGCGTAAAAGGGTTGGATTTTCACCATTGAGATTGTTTGGCATAGTTTCCGGTGCAAACAACGACTATACCAAACCTTCATTTTCGAGGTACAGATTCAAAATCACTTTTGAGCTATTTGCTAAAGCATTGAGCAGCCTTTTCAGTCTCGTGTGACTTAATATTCCTTGTACGATTTACAGTGTGAAAGAATCCGTGTGTATATAAAACGTGCAAAACGTCTTACAAGTTGCTTCTACATTTTCGAAAGCTGCTTCAATATCACCAACAATAAAAAAAAACAATTCTACCAAGAGGGACGATTTGCAGTACATGTCTTTTGAAAATCCCGAGCCTTCTGACAGTGACAGGCACAACATTCCACCGTCGTCAATCACTTGTTTTCCACAGTATGTCCGAAAATGTAATTTACTGTATGCATTGTTGAGATTCTAGGTAGTTTTCGCGATATTTAAAGTATTGAAATATTCAAGGCAAAGTACCATCAAGTGAATATTTTTTTCTAAATTAACTTTCATCCATGACAAGGTAAACCCTTGTATGTGTTCATTATTTCCAGAACTTTACATTGCACACAATGCGCCTATTATCATCAAAGACCATGTTTACCGAAGATGGTCGATACGTTATTATTTGTAACTCGTGCCTTGTTTAATTGTTGAGAGTAAGTGAATGTTTGTGTGAGTTGTTAAGAAAAATATCATCAACCATACTGAAGCTACTGGTGATTTTTTTAATAAAATGCCGGTTTCTTGGCGTTAAAAAAAAAACATGTAAAGGTCGGAAGTTCAGGACGGGCCCACCTCCGAGTTAGCCTAGCATTCCGTCCCTGCCCATGTTTGACCGGATCACATACCTTTATTATTATGTCAAACATGTTGTGCTCTGTAAACAGCGCCTCATAAATCTATTTATTTACATTAGCTAGCTTCGGTGCCCATGCAAGCAACAACAGCAGCAAAATGGATAGTTTTCAAGTCAATACAGAAAAAAAACTCACACATACATACACATTAATAAAAAAGAGTCCGTACCGTATATCGACCATGGCTTCATCATGCATAAACGACCGTAACCGCTCTGGTAAATCAAAGCTCAAATGATCCTTACTGGCCTTTTCAGGCGAATTCTGACCCAGGGTCGTATTCCAACAACCGGCCACCCTCGATACTCTCGGCACCACCTTCCATCGGCCAAAAATTGCAGAGCCGCTTAAGCCACATTTTTCCGTGCGGGTTAGTTAATGGCATTTTGGGAGCCGGCTTCTAACCGAATGAAGCCACAGTCATGTGTCAGTATTGTTGATGTTGCCGTCCAATAAATCTCTATTCCCTGGGCGGTTCATACGAGCACGTAATGCCGAAGTGCACCTTTTGCCAGTGTCTTATCACTTGCAGTCTCGTTTCCTCGGCAACGATCCGCTGGATCCTGTTTATTATCTGCCAAGCTACATGTTAGCCTATGCTTTTGTCATTTGCCCCAGGAACCCCTCTGCTCGAGGCAAAGTGAAACCAGATTATGAGGGTGCTTTAATTAGTAATCCTTCGTTCTATCGGTTCGACCGGATTTGTTGTTTTGCTACTGACCGAGGACAAATACTCAATGTGCGGAGGCTACTGTGGGCTTCGTTCGTAATCGATCGCCGTAATACAACAACGTCAATGAGTATTAGTACACGTGTGGACCGACCAGTTATGAAGACCCTAGTGAATAGTGATTAAGCGTGTGCCGTTGGAGAGTTGAAGACAAGTACTTGTGCTCAATTAATATGACTGAAAAAATCCACTCAAGCTGATGGGCTAGATTAGGATTCGATTTCTAATAGAAAACATTTCAGAACAATATTTCCATCGGAGACAGATTTTTTTTGAAAATATCATTATCATATCTCAGTTATCATAATTTAAGGTAAAAAGAGCAAGATTCAAAACAAATAGAACCCACAATACAACAATCAATGTCTACCTATCAAAAAGAAGCAGTTTACTGTATCAAATCATGAACACCTTCACGAAAAAGGTAAATAAAAAAGGACCAACTCTTTAATTGAAATAACGAGTGGAAGATAAATCAAAACCAATAAATGTTTGTCCTGCTCACTCACACAAGAAGTCCTTTTCGAAAACAGATGATCAGGTGTCCGGTTATGTTATTTCTCACCCGAGCTTAAACTCATTTCGGCGAACAAAAGTTATCGTGGTGGATGCAAATCTTTTTGCTGACCAAGTGGTTGAAAATGTGACACGAAAGTAACCGAATCATTTAGAAAATTGTCTGAGTAAATGAACAAAAACCGCCCTCGGAAAACATCTCTGTGACGCTATCACACTATGATGCTGACATGATTATATGTGATTGTCAGACAATAAGATTAACGACGGTAGTACGGTACCAGTTTGTCAAAACTAACTTTCCGCAAACCATTTCGAAGTAAATATTTCGTTTGCTCGTGATTGCATCTGAATCGAATTGCATCAGCAGAAGCGAAAAATATTAACTTCTTATACTCTAAACGTTTGGCCGGTCTGGTGGTACAGTCGTCAACTCGTACGACGTAACAACATGCCCGTCATGGGTTTAAGTCCCGAATAGACCGTGTCTCCATACGTAGGACTGACTATCCTGCTATGGTAACAATAAGTCACTGAAAGCCAAGCTCACTTCACTAGTGGGTACAGGCAGGCCTTGACCTTGACCGAACGCGGGTGTTGTGCCAAAGAAGACGAAGATACTCTAAACGTACATAATGTTTCTGGAACGATTGTTGAAGCAAAGGGAGGTTAACATAAGGAACTACCCGAACAGCCAGCACACCCATAGAAATTGGTGGGTTCTTCACATTTTTCTTTGTATCATCGTACCACTACAAAACCAGTGATGGAAACACAAGCTCCTGGGTCGCCTGGTTCAACGAAAATTGAAACAAAACAATAGAGGAGTTTCGGAAAGCGGAAGAAAAAACATAAAAAAAACTCCATCCCAAATTTCCACAGAGACGAAAAATGGAAAGTGTGCACCACTGTATGAAATGATGCAATTTTTTATTCAATTAATTCCACTTAGTGTTTGTTTATTGCCCAAAAATATCATCGCTGGTTGAACAACCATCCCGTAGCAAATATGGAAATCCCCGGAACTGTAGTGTAATGAGAGCCACGGTGAGAAGGAAAGCTTAAGAATATTATACTTTTTTAATAGTTCTTTTCTGGACGCTTTGTTGACTTCGGACACAACACTGCAAGATAAAATAAATAAAAGAGGCCGCTTCTATTTGATCTGAATAAAAATAAATTGAGTTTTGCTATTTTAAAACACAGTTATGCGTTTCTTGGGGCGGTCCCGTGGTACATTCGTCCACTCGAACGACTCAATAACATGCCATGGGTTCCAGCCCCGAATGGACCGTCCCCCCCGTGGCAAGGATTGACTATCCGGCTACGTGGGATAAATTAAGTCTCGAATGCCGGTATAGGTCAGCATGTCCGCGTAGGACGTTACGCCAAATAGAAGAATAAGAAGTTATGTGTTTCTTAAAACTATGACCAAGGGCATTTACGGTTGGATATCGCAAAATATAAAAATTGGTAAACAGATTCTTCTGATTCACTGAACATGCATTCAACAGATCCACACATTTAGTTTTATATTTATCGGAATGTTAACGTTCCATCAAAAAGATGTTAATAAGTTTATTGATAAAACATAAAAACCCACTCACCAACTGCTCTCTTCAGCCACTTCTAGAACGAACAGAGAAAGAAACATGTGGTAGCTTCATTCATTGAAGCGTGGTATCACTACACAATTTCCGCCGAGGCATTAATGCGTGACCACTAGCGTCTGCCGTCCTTCTGAAAAGTTTGTAATAGCGTATTCCCAGAGCCGACTATTACACCACAAGTTACAGATACAGTCATGGGGGGGCCGTTTTAATGGACGGTCATAAAACAAAATATAATTCCATTCCAAAATTAATTAGTCTCGCACTCGGTGTGTTTTGTTTCTGCATGGGTCGCATGAAGGGGAGGAGATGAGTTTTTGGCCGCTTGACGGTGAATCATGGAACCATTTCTAATAATTGGGTCGCTAAGAGAAGGAGATTGAAAGAGAGTGCAGAAGCCGTCAATAAAATACACATAAAAAGTGCGAGACAGTGTTCTGCACGACGCTAAATAGCAGTATCATCCAGGCGAGGTTGCCGAAGACGATTTTATGTCGCGTTAATACAATGTTAAGGGTGGCCATGAGGCTTGGATCACACATATTCAATCATTCATCCAGCTGGTCAGGCTTTATTTTTATCTTACAGGGGGTTTTACTTGATTTCGCGAGCTTAGCAACGTTTACCGCACCCACACGAATTGACAAGACAATGGCATCAGTTGTCGGAACGACTTCACGCTTAAGACAGCCTTCGCACTTTATATCACAAAGGATTTTGCGGCTTGAAGCGATCATTTACCAGCGGCTAAAAACGTTTTCAATGTAATGCACACACCTGAAAATCGAAAGTACAGAGTAAGGTACAGTTTTCGTCCCCTATAATTGTGAATTTACGTGAAAAAGTATTGTGGATTTTCTCTCTAAAACTTGTAAATAATCAATTTTTCTAGCTACCAATTGACCTGAATCCATTTAAACACATGTAGTTGAATACTTGTTCGAATCCGCAACATTGGAATTGTGATATTGTGTACCGCGCATGTGATATCAAATGCCTTAAACATGATGACGTGCTGCACTCAACTAATGCCGTTGCCCTGTTAATTGCTGCGGTTACGTTGAATGTTACTGCGCTTACGAAATAAAGTGAAAACCCCTGTATTGGAAGAGGCCATTTGCTTTTCGATGAACTTTATCTGGCAGATCACGCTTTTTATTACCATTTCCATAGCTATCCTGCCAAGATTTCGATTGAAATAAGGCACTTTGGTGTGGCCGGCAGTGGTATGGGTGGATTGATTGAATACACACAGAACATGGCAGATTGGTCCTGTGACGTCTTTTCCTCATATTTTATTCTCAACGGACGATTCAATGAACATAAATACCGTTGCCAATGGATGGTCTTTAACACTTTAAGCGCCGTGTCATATAAATTCGCATGACAGTTTTGCTCACCGTTCAGCTTTGCATCTGACGCTCAGTGATTCTCTTGAGAACGAATGAGGTAGGAAAGAGAGAACGAGAACGACATGTGCTACGCCGCTTATCGAAATTAAACAAAAGAGTGATAATAATGGCACGAGAAACTCTCGCTCTCATCTCTCTCTTGACATGCGCTACGAGCTCACTCAAAAACTGTGACGTCAGGCCGGCGGTCAAAGTGTTAATTTATAGTGCCATGGAGGCGCCTGGTGTTTTATCCGTACATACGGGTAATGGTGTACTGTTTCACCGGACGGTTTAATCGTGGACAGCCAACATTATTTATTTATTTTTTTTATTTTTTATAATTTTTTTATTTTTAAGATGAACATAATTATATTTTTTATATTCTTTTAATTCATTTATTTATTTATTTACCATTTTATTTACTTTTTTATTATTGATTTGTTTATTTATTTATTGATTTATTTTTATTTATTTATTTATTTATTTATTTATTCAATTATGAATTTATTTGTTTATTTATCTACTTAATAACTTACCAACAAGCTAACCCGGAAAACTTAATTATTCACAAAAAAAAACAAAAAATCCATCATTGATTTTCTTTTTGGGTTAATTGCACCGTACCCGTATCCCAACAGTATCCGACCGTCGAGTGTAAACCGCCAAGTATATTAAATCAAGTGTTAAAGTACTGTATACAACCACACAAATCCTGCAGTTTGTATGGAAGCTAGAAAATTTCAACTAAATTTAGTTTAGTGTAACATTCTGTAAGTCTTAAAACCTATTCTCATACACAATAAGGTGTGTGCAAAGTTTCGTTGAAAATGATCCAGCCGATTCAGAGGTTGCTGGCAACAAACACCGTGACACGAGATATTTTATATTTTTGATATTTTTATTTATATGTAGAGGTAGAGAATCCGGTCTCACGGAAAAGTCGTCAACCCGTACGACTTAACAACATGCTCGTCATGGGTTCAAACCCCAAATAGACCGTGCCGCCGTACGTAGGACTGACTATCCTGCTATGGGAGGGGGGGGGGGGGGGAGTAATCCTAAAGTCATTGAAAAGCCAACCCATAAGTGGTACCAAAAAAATAATAAAAAGAACAGATAGAGAATAGATACATGTTTATTAATTTCATTATTTATTTATTGACGTATTTATTTATTTATTTATTTATTCATTCATTTATATTTTGAGTTAATTATCTATTTATTCATTTATTTATTTATTTATTTATTTAGTTATTTATTAATATACTTTTTCATTTATTTATTTATTTTACAGGTGGACCTATTTCTAATCGTTTTTTTATAAATAACAACACACATATGTCAGACATACACGTTACATATCACGCAACTGCAATTTTTCTTTAAACGTTGGCGTGGACAAAGATAAATCAAATAACTATAATACATCGTTAAATTCCGATGACATGTGAAGCATGGGATGACGCTGACCAGGGTTATTACGTGTGTGGGGGTGTGGAGATGGAAATGGGACTGCAGTTTTCGGAGGGAGCAAAAAGGTTGATTCGACCTAAGAGGGCGAGGGAGTCGATCTCGCCGTTGAGAAACCGAAAGATAACGCACTGCGCATTTCGACGCCGTTTGCTAAGTGTTTCGAGTCCGAGAAGCAGACATCGTTGATGGTAAGAAGGTCTAGAATAGTGAGATTTCCAAGGATGGAACCGAACTATAATAAAACGAAGTAAAAAGAAAAGAATGCTGGAAATGGTGAGGGAACTGTTCGATAGGGAATTAAAACTAATTTGAAATTAGCAAACAGCAAGAGCCACTTCATATTGTTTTATACATTTTGCCATCAATACCGGTTATGCCGGTTTGCTGCAGAATATGTTTAACGCGGAATAATTTAAACAAGCAACAATATTTCACAACAAATGTATCTCAAAAGCCATAGTATGACAATTATCAAATGTTTTACCTTTCATATTGATTAGTTCAAATACATCAGGCTACTTGAACAACGCAACAAATAAATCAGAAACATTAGAAACTAAACATTACTTTCTTTCCGTTGAGCTTCAAAATTCATGCTTCAAAGCAATTCACAAATAGAGAAACTTCACTAAAATATTTAGTCTGAGTTAGTGAACTATTTATTCAAATCTACACCAGTAATGACCTCATAACGTAATCAACGTACATATTGCTTCTAAATAAACTGCTCATGCATCACGGAAACGACACAAACGACCTAAAAGATACAAACACCTCGCATGCCGTTGCATCTGGTAATGAAAAGCGAAAAAATCAATTTTACCATTTTCACTTGGCCTGCTGGAAGTGAACAGTTTGGATTCGCACAGAAGGAAGGATTTAAAAATACCACGTATAGCAATCGAAGTTATACTTGACTAAATAATAAATTTCTTTTTATAAACCTCGTTCGACATTGTGCAACTATTTCACAAGGATTTGAAATACGACAGTGCCCTTGATGTTGGCATTGTGCCGTTAAATCGATCAATTAGGAGAAAATAGATATTGAATACTGGGAGAAAATAAATTCTGGGGAGCAACACAAAGAATGGTTTATTAATTTTTGCACTTTGTGGGCAACATGAAACTCGATTGTAGAATCTCGATAATTTTATGAAAGCGTTTTAATTTTTTAAATAAATCTGACAAACTATTGAAATGTTTAGCTCATTATTCGATCATAATTTATACCATCAAAGCCCTGTCTAACAACATTTTTTATGACTTACATCTCATTTTGTGCGTTAAATGTTGTAATATTTAAATTAAAAAAAAACTCATGGCTTTTCATTAATTTTGGTGAATTTATAAAGAAAAAAGACTAATAACCACAATTTGTTTCATACAATTCGTCTTATTCTTTGGCACAACTACCGTAGTCGGTCAATTATCTCTATTGTACCCGACTTCGATTACTTACTTATTACCAAAGCAGGATAGTCAGTCCTACATATGGGGATACGGTCCATTCAGAACTTGAACCCATTACGGGCATGTTGTTGAGTTAACAACTCGGTCGTCCGTTTCCATGCGTACAACATGGCCAGCCCACCGGAGCCTGACGAGCTTGATACGCTGCACGACAGTGCGGTCGCCGTACACCTCGTATAACTCGTCGTTATAACTCATCCATTGTCCTTCCACACATACGGGACCAAGGATCCTTCTGAGCATCTTCCTCTCGAACGCGGATAAGTGGGCTTCGAATCACGGATGGCCCTCTCTAGCGCCAAGTTAAAAAGAAGACAGACAAGCCCGTCCCGCAGGCGTAGACTATTGCACATTGGGCAAACGTATGAATGAAAATCGAAAATCCAAACCAAAATATTTCACATTTGTATCTTACACTTACTGAGATATAGGCCATTGAAATTTAAACTTTGTATTTTTTGTCCCAAATTTGAGTTATTTTTTTACCGAACATAAACCATCGAGCAGTTCTCGTAGTACAGTCGTCAACTCGTACGACTTTACAACATCCCCGTCATGGGTTCAATCCCCAAATAGATCGCGCCGCCATACGTAGGACTGACTATCCTGCTATGGGGGGGAATCAATTAGTCACTAAAAGCCAAGCCCACAAGAGGGTACAGGCAGGCCTTGACCGACATCGTTTGTTGAACCAAAGAAGAAGAAACCATCAAATTTAAGTATATAATGGTTAGATTTTGATAATCAATGTGTCGTTGGAAAAGTTTTTTGTCTTACTTTGATGTAATGTAACCTCAATTTGGGTCTACCACGCCACCTCTGTCCATAATGACGGCCTAAAAAGATTTGTTAACAAGTAATTAAACTTCATTTATTACACTATTCCTTTTTTACAATAAACCCTTTTACTATCGAGGTTTTACCTTGATATTAAAGTGGTTTGTATTGGTCTTGAGTAATAGCTTAAATATACGATAACTTATTTTTTTATTATATAGTCTGATTTCATTGGTTGAACTTCGATTCCCGGTCAACTATTGAATATGTGCATTTAGTTGGCACGTTTTATCATACACAAATTTTTTGGTATTTTTCTCGGCATGCCAAAAGGATTTTTGTGAAATTTTCAAAAACCGGTTTTCCCATACAAACGCATGCTTTTTAATTGAACTGTCAGCCAACTATCGAGCATTCAACTAAAAATCATTTCAACTAAAAAGCGTTCAACTATTGAATTCTGACTGTATAAGTAAAGACCTTTGGAAATAAATTAGTTGGCTATATAAAAATAAAAGAGTAAATCAGTTGGTCAATACTAAAAATACCCATTTTTTCAAAGAAAATACTACAACCAAAATAACAAACAAGGATGTCTTCTTGCTCCAAACAACAAATTTATTGCATTATTTTTTCGTATGGCATATTAAAAAAAAAATTTTGCAATTTTTTTTGTTCATTGCCTATCCAATCATTGATCATTCACAGCAGGTATGTCTATTTTAGTCAAATGATTCGAATCACTCGATTCAAATTCAACGCACATGATGTGCAAAAATGAACAAACAAAAAGAAAAAGCAGCCTATTTTAAAACAACCTTTTTAGGTTCAATGCAGCTTTTGTTTCACGAAATTTTTCGTATTTTGCTGAAACTGTTGTATAGAAAAACCGACGATTTTAAATTTCAGATTTGAACTTTTTTTTACTGTTGAAATTGGTTGCTACTAGCTACTCGATAACAACAATTAATCAGTCATAACACAAAAAATATAAAAAATCACTATCGTGTGGGCTGTTCTTGACGTAATAAAAAAATAAATTTGAAAACATAAATCAAGTAACATATAAGGGATCATAATACTTTTGATATTGGTACATGAAACATAATTTTTTTTTTTTAAATCTATGAGATTTGTTCTATTTACCAGCCAGTAAGAAAAACATTATATCCAAGAGTGCTTTAGTATTAGGTTCAGGCAAAAACTGACCTCCAGTCACTAAGAACATACAAATTCGATAGCAACAAGCCAAAAGCAAGTAAGCAAACATGGGTCGTTGAAGGGATTCATTCCAACGTAAAAATTAAAACTGTATAGTAAGTTGGCAAAAAAAAAAACATGAAACAAATTATCAGCAAAAATTGAATTCAAGAAAACCTGAAACAAGAAGTTTTAAATTGAACCCAGATGGGAACATTTTTTACCATCGGACTTTGTGTCCTGCTATTTTTCTATTTTTTCAACTTGTGCTCTACTAGATGGTATCGTGACTCGCCACATTGCCATTTCGCGTATATCACCAGTGTATCGAACGAAACGAATCGAAGTCAGAAATCGTGCTAGTGGAAAATGAATTATAAATTGTTTCAAATTGTGTTGTGGGCTGCATTTCTTAGGACACATTATCCATAGAAAAGATAGCAGGCGGCTCAACACAACCCACAGTGTCGTGGCATCGTTCGACTCCGTACAGGGATTGCAATTGCACCGAATCGCTCACACGCTCAGCTGGAACGCACGCAGCGGGTGGATGGATATCTATGTTCAGAGTTAGGATTTGTGCCATTATGGATCCATTCCCACCGACGGTGAAACTATCCATTGAATTTGTTGGGAGGTGTGTGGGGTAGGTTTGTGAAGGTTTCGGTACTTCTTTCTGTTAGATTTTCCCCTCCTTCGTTGGTTCTGGTCCGACAACTTTCTCGATCCAATTTTTTGTAAGCTGAGTAACTTCACATTGCAATTTTCGTGGTTGGAGACCGTAATGTAAGCAGGAAATTCGAAATGTATTTTCATCGGTTTTCCATTAGTGGTCACTGATGTTCGGGAGCGTCCGGACCGGAATCGGTTGCGTTAGTGACATATGCGGTGACTGTTTAGGTGACGGAAAGAACACGACAGTATAAACGAAATTTAAATATTCTACCGGTCTTTCGTTTTGTTTGCAAATCGCTTCCAGATAGATTCCAACGTTGTGGCGTTTTCTTGGGCAAATGCAGTCGTACTTATATTTTTAGCACTCAGTTAAAGTGCAAAACCTTAAACAACCAACTGAATATAATGTGCGTATTTTGTTTTCTTTTTAGTTACTTAATCCATCAAACAAGGTCCCACTCTATTTTGAGAAAGTTATCTAGGAGGCGGACAGCGAAGATAATGCGGAAATCAATCACAATTTTTTTAACGTATCAGCAAAGACGCACGGCGACGGTAAGTGTTATAGTTTCGTGAAATGTTTTGATCAAATTCATTAAAAAAATGCATAAAAAGAGTAAATAATTAGTAATTGGAGACGCCCCGTGGTACATTCGTCAACTCGTACCACTCAATCATGCCCGTCATGGGTTCAAGCCTAGAATAGACCGTCTCCCCGTAGCGAGGATTGCCTATTCGGCTGTGTGGTAATGAATGAAATCTCAAAAGCCTGTATAAGCCAGCATGTCCACGTAGGACGTTACGCCAAATAGTAGAAGAACTAGTCATTTAGAAAACAATATATCTAGATTTTTTTTTCATGTCAAAGAATGCCTTTTTAAACCATTAAACTAATTTTCAAAAACAACGCACCTTTATCTTAAAGAGTCAGTTGGAAAAATAGAGTTGTACCAAATATTTGCTCACATATTTCAAATAATTTTTTAAAGCGTCTGATAAGGACGTCAAATTATGGAACTTTGATCAAGGACGAAGAGTCCTCAGCCCCAGTAAAAAAGCATGCCTCACGTTATCCCAAAGGTGGTTGGTTTTCCCGTACCCGTGGGAGTGCACGATGTCAGCCTGAGCAAGAAGTCATGTTTACTTCCCTTTTTTGTGTACCTTGTACCTCCCGACAACGTTTTCATGAGTAGCTTCCAGTTGTAATGCATTCTTGTATGTTCGTCTTTACATCACACATGACGCTTTCCTCTGTGTGGATGTATGTGGGTTTGTTTGTTAATGTGGGCGAAGTTACCATACCGTTATTCGTACTTGTTACTTTCCAAAAACAAAACACAACTTTTATTATGTTTATTTTCTTCCTCCAACAAAGTGCACCTCACTTTTTGGAGCCTGTGCGTATTCTCAACATTCAAAGCATAAAAAACTCTTCCATGCTTGTTGTTTCTTTGAAGATAAAACAATAGAAAAGGAACTCAAAGCATTTTAAAGCAATATGTTTTTGCTTCTGGTGTTTATTTTGGCGCTTTTTGTAGTTTTTTGTAAGGAAGATAAACTAAAAGGAAAACAAAGTTCTAATTTGGATTTTTATTTGCATTTGGCGATTTAGTTGAAAACGTTAAAATACATAATTAACTGTTGAGATTTTTTTTTTTAGAGAACTGTTACAAATTTGGAAAATGCCATTGATCAACCATCATGACACCCATTAAATAAATGAAATGAAATGAAATGAAATGAAATTATAACCACTCATATGTAATCTTTATGTCTCTTTGTTTTACACACACACACACACACCAAACCATACAAGATATCTGTTTGAAAGCAATGTCCTATAAAACATTTCCAATTCCATTCACATAAACCACACCACTTGAAGTAAGTTCCTTGTTGAACCGTGAACCTAAAAGTCGATAAAGTTATACTTTCTACGTAATCCAAGCCGTTGCGTTGATATTTCAACATTTTAACGTGAAATATGCATCCAGTATGTACACATTATGATGGATAAGTTGTCATTTAACTTCTGCAAGAGACACAAATGCAAAAAAAAAATCCGTTCTCGGAAATGCATTCCTTGCTCTACCGCCAAACAAGAAATCCAAATTTTTATCACTGAATAAACAAGCAGCACTCTCACTCACTCCCCCAAAGGTCACGGTGTTCGCTGAAACATCTTGCTCGCAAATATGCTGCGAATCAGGTGGGTGGAATGTTTGTTGAGGAATTCTTTTTCACTATTTTAAAGAACAGTTTCTGCTAGCATAGGAGCTAGTTTGCTTAAGCAGTGAAAGCTTTTCATCGCTCACAAAAGAAAACGAACGGGAACGTTTTTTTAGTGATGGTATGTAGGAAAACTCTTGAACACAAAGCAGACTAAATAAGAAAAAAAATAAAATCTAATCGTCAATTAAGGTTGCTGGTGGAAAAGTTGCACAAATGCTACTCAAAAACCTTCTTTATTGAATGTGTCCTTTTTCTCGTTTGCGCTTTAATAAATTTATTTCTTTTTTATTTGAATTTCAAAGAAACTTTCTTAAACTGTACCAGCAATTTCCTCTCGCTCGCTAGTGTGATGCGAAGTATACTACAAGCAACTTCTTTTTTTTCTTTCGTATTTAAATCTTAGTGATTGCTTTGACCAAAGCGTTGTTTGGTACTGGTTCAAAGAGGTAGAAAGGACGGGTGAAAAGAAAATCGATTGGATTATAAGCACAAACAGCTTAGCACCAGGGTGGCATCTGCTCCATCCCGACATCGCACGCAAAAGGAAACACAAAAAACTCCAAAGCAAAAGGAGAACGCAAAACGCAACCCAGTCAGTAATTTTTTTTTTAATGCTAACCCGACCGTGTTTCCACAATCAACAAAGTCTTCTGGTTGTAACTGTAGCGTTACTGCCTGCCTTCCTTTCGCAAACTCGAAACAAGCGGAAATCGACAAAAGGAATCAAGCTGGTGACGTGATACGAAAGAAATGCAATCATTTTCACCAGAATGGGTTCCACCCGCTCGATGTAAGGTTGGCATTAATTCGATAAATTAATGCCTTTACGAAAGTCACTCAAGGCCATGACCATGGTATGTACGCGGGAGTGATTAAACTGTTTTTTCCATCAGTGTAGATTTTCAATCCACTTCGCTGCCATTCCAGAGCCAGCGATATAATGTTCCGTTAGCTTTCGATTAAGCTTAACTGGCTTAACCGATATAGCGCTGGGGATATAAAAAAAGCAAAGGAACAACTGAAAATGGTCTTCCAGCATTTTTTGTTTCGCCGATCATTGCTACTCGTGCGTAACTTGCGAAATAGGATGAATTGAAAAGGAATAACGTAGCATGAGCCTCTTCCTGGTAATAAACAAACCAGTGCTCATTCCACGGGCGCGACCCGTGAAAATCACTTCTCATTTGGGGCACAAAAACAAGTCGTAAATTGGTGCTGGAACAGATTAGATCCCTTTTGATGTGTAGGATTTGTGACGGGCGAATATTTTGATTTGTGAAACGTTTTTGCTTACTAACGTTTTCTTTGTATCGGAGCACGCGTGCGTGCGTAGAACGACTCAAATTAACAACCGTATAATAAACCAGGCATTAGCTTGACTTAACAACCTGTTAAACATAGGTACTTATCTTTTCAATCGTCAAACCATTAATGAGGTGGGAAGGTTGCAATGATGGTAGCTGATCTTTCAAGGGTAATGAATGCTAATGATATAATTTATGCTTTGATTGTGTTAAAGGGTTTTGTAAAGTTTATTCCTTTTTTATTTGAAATTCCTTATATCTGACGAATCGTTGACGATTTTTTTCGGTTACTTGCTTTTGTGAAGTTAACCCAGCTGTTGATTGATTTTGAATAATTGTATTGTATATACTACCCAAATTTATTTATTTGTGTTATCCAGCGTTACAGCCTTATTCCGGGCTTACTCGGTTATTAGCTTCCTTGCTGAATTGCAGTGTTGTAAGTTATCAGAGGTCTCTACGCTCGCAGAGAATGGTCGCCTTCGTTAGTCGTTCTTGTTCTGCTATTACCCGACCCGCCCCGAACTCGCTGCACCAACAGATCGGAGTCACTTATGCTTTCTCGCACCTACTCATTTGTTTATTTGTTTGTTTATTTGTTCCGGGTTGACTCGTTAAATGAATCGAATGTTCCACCACTCGTATACAGAGGGAAATGTAAGCGAAATAAAAAGTTTTGCACATGGAAATAATTTACACACGACCAAGTTCCTAGATGCCAGAAATTTTCACAATCGAACGTGAAACTACAAGATGCTACGCGTGTATACACGTCGCTTTGGTCGTTAAAACACCCTTCGTTCCATAGCGCTCTGAAAAGCACTGGAGTTAATGTAAACATTTTTGAGTAGAGGCCAAAGGACGTTCAAAGCATGGTTAGTTCAGAAAAAAAAACACACTCGCATTACTTCTGGGTGTATTAAATATGTACCAGTTCAATAGTCGCATGTTTCAGATTGTTCCAAGCATTTGAGCTAAAGGAAAAACACACACTTTCACAATCTTTGCCACATTTGTTTGTAGCAACATCTTAGAGGAATAGAAGCACGAAAAGTTGCTGCAGTATTTTCTCTTTTCAATTCCCCGAAGATGATTGCGCCAGGAATCAAAGCAGGGGAAAAGTAGCAACTAAAGCATAAAGTATCAACATACATAAAAAGGATTACATCGACACAACGATATGGTCCGACTATGATGCCTGAAGTTCTAGAAGGTAGTGCAAACAGTGCCGCATCTTTTAAGGGGTAGATCCACCGGTGTGTGAAAGACTTTGGAATTGCTGGAAACTGAGTCCGTTGATGCTTGCCGCCGGTCAAATAAAGCTCACGTTATGTACTGCAAACATATCCCTACATGCTAAAAACGGACGTATATTTTAATTCACTATAATTATATCCCTCGCCCGAGTCGTTTCCTGAAACGATGGAAGGTTTTCTACGACTTTCTCTCATAATTAGTTTGCTGCATTCCCTCATCTTGACTGCCACCATATTTCGTCTCATCAGTAAACCCGACACCACCTCGGAGCGTTTTTGTATCTATACATGCATACACAGATCGACTGCTGCCGCAAATGCTCTCGTTCGTGCTTTGCACGTTAGCAGCGAAACCATCCACCGTTAAGAAATCAAACAAATCATTGCCGAGCGTAATGAAGAGTGATGATATTTTTGAAATGGTTGGGGCAATAGCTCAAAGCAAAACTGGAAAGGGTTCGGATATTTGAGTACCAGGTTCGTCGGGTTCCTTTAAAGGGATTGTATTTTAGTTTCCTGGAAAACGTAAAAAAAAACTTTGGTTACTTTAAATTTCATTTCCATCTCCATTACGCCGGGACTTAAAACTCTATTTCTCGAAACATCACCAAAACGGTTGTTCGATGTGGTGTTGGGCGAAGAACCATGGCTCTCAATCAAAATGGACCAAGTTGTTTAGCATCACAACAGCCCTAGCAGTAATCATTCCCACATCCGCTTACGCTACAAAATATTACCATCAAAATTTGAGCGCAACTTGTAATCTTAAGTAGTTCGTCCAGAGTCCTACTTCTTACCAGTGTCGGTTGTGCAAGAACTGTCGCGGCAGTGCACCGGAACTCGGTCCCGAAGCAAGCAACCGGCTGCCTCGCCACAACTTCCGCTTCGAGCACACGACACGAGCACACGTGTTTGCAAAGCACCAAACACGCACACTTATGCCAACTGGTACCACTCCGGACGTTGACAAGCCGGAATCGAGGGAAATGACTTTCTTGTTTTTGGCAAAATCTCAGCTCAGCTCAGAAGATTAAACGCTATAAACACAACTAGTACGGTACGGCGTACTTTTGGGTCAGCTCGTCTTCCAATGAAGAAAACGAAAAGGATAAAGACACTCAAACCACTTCCGCAAGCAGACGACTTTACCTTCTACTCGGAACAAAACAAACGATGTGACGATGGGATTAGCGTTTGTGTTGCCGATCGTGGACCAAAATCCTTGGTTTAGCTTCCACTCCCAAGCGGTATTATTTTCACTTCCAGTGCTACGTTCACACAACCCTTCTTAAATTGGATGCGCATAGAAGAAGAAGTTTTTCTTTTTTTTGATCCAGAAACAGAGAGACAACCTGGCAGATAAATGCATTGTATTAATTAAAAGCAAACGGAAGATAGCATTAGCAGGGTTAAAAACATCCCAACACGTAACCCATATAAGAGATCAAAAATATGAAATTATCTAACATCAAGGACAACAAAAAAACGTTCATTTTCATAGACGAAAAATGGTAACCGTCTTTCATCGAGTAATTCAAACGAAAGAAACAATATATCATTTATTTATAAGTATCACTTTGTCATAATATCAACCAAATGATCTCATAATTGTCCTTGTAGGCATGGGAACCGTAAACTATTCAGACATTTGACTGGTTTTCTAATACCTTAAATGACTCTCTATTCTCAGGTAATCACAGTACACAAACGGATTTTGACAAGATTGTCTTTGACCCAAGTCTGAACACAAACAAATGTCGATACTGTAGGCACGTCATTTTAGAAGTTTTGGGAAAATTTTGTCTAAAGAATATTGTTCTTCTTCTTCTTTGGCACAACAACCGAATATTGTACCACAGATTAAACCACAAATTGGCTCTGTCACCTATTCTAATAAAATCATGGAGAAAAACGTTCGCAGCTACTCAAATCTGAACTATTATGTGCTTTTTTTCGCTTACCTACCATCTGGGATTAGAGTCGCGTCTCAGGCGCATATATTTCAGTGTCGACGAATGGCTCGTTAATATGCTAATCAGAATAAGTAAAGCTACCAGAAAAACATTCACTTCTTCGGAAGCAGCTGAAATGCAGCTTTCTCTCGATAGAAAGCGGACACTGGATAAAACTAAAAGACAAGAACCACCTTTCACCATCGCTCGTTTGGTCTCGATCAAACCAACGAATATTTAGACGCGTTTTTTTTTCCTTTGTTGGCATAGTTGGGTCTAGTTTCTCCTGCACATGTTTGGGAAGTAAGTGAAATAGAGGAATAAAAAGCCGTTCACCAAATGATAATTAGAAAACATATTTTAAATGTTAATTACTTCATTAACTATTCCTTTATACGTAAAAGTAATTGAAATTTTATGCTGGGAAAACGCAAATTTCACGCTATTCATGATGTCCTAAGCTAAAAGCGGAAGCTCCAGCACGTTGCGTTGTTAGTGCTTCTAAAACCTATTCGTTTCAATGCAGTTACATAGAAAACGAACAGCATTGAAAAGCTACTGCATAATTCTTTTCTGTTCCTGTTCGTTCTGTTGCCAAGTCGTTTATTGACACGCCCGATGAATTTCCAGCCCGTGGCCATTTCCTGATTCAGCCTTCCTTCTTCACAGAAACCCAACCAACTTTCAAAACCCGATAGTCCAAAAATGGCTCGATTTGAACTATAAAAGCCTTACACCCGGTGTACGACGATGATGTTGAAGGAGAAGATGGTTATAATTAATTATTTTGATAATGATTGTACATTGCTGCGAATCGAATTTCCTTCTAAAAACAGAAATGGGTGGTGTGATAGCAAGAAAAACGAAGGGAAAATAGAAGGACGAAAGGAAATCAAGATTAAGAGATACAGTTTTGAGTAAATCTGGAGATGAAAAAAAATTGGATTTCAAAAATGAAAATGCATTTCATGTTAAATGCATGGAGTGATCGTCTCTTTATGCTTGGGTCATGGAATATTCGAGCCAGAATTTTTTGTACATAGGAATTGAACCACAAAGGAAGATTATCCAATTGAGTAATTTAATACGCAACTTATTGTTATCAAATATGTAACATTCAATTTAAATTGGTTGGTTCATTTACGAAAATGAAAGATCGATGTAAAACTTATTTTTTAGATTATAATGCTTATGCAATTTCATTTCAAGATATCCAATTTTAGGGCATTATTTCGTGTGTGTAAAAATAATTTAAATTAGACTTGTTGGTTTCAAGCGTTCAAACCTAAAAAACCTAAGTAAAATGTTTTTGTTTCAGAATAGTTTTTAATATAACTATCTAATGTTTAGTAGTGAATGTTTCATGTACAATTTTCAAAGTATACCTCTAATAACTGTTGTGTGGTTTAATTTCGGAATAAAAGAAAAAAAAAGAAAGAATAGAATAAAAAGACGAATATAAATTTTTTTATTGAAAATAAACATGGCAAAACAAAAGTACTTAATTGAATGGATCAGGTAAATAGAAATAAAGATTTAACAGAAACATAACTACCAACAAATTATAAGTTATTTAACAAAAAAAAATGAAATTCAATAAACATTAATAGTAACTGGAAACAAACACCTGCAGCAACTGACTGTAATCAAATGAATAATTAATAACGTAAAATTTAAACTGACGGACGTAAACATAATTGATTAACACGTGTCATAAATTAAAATGATTCGTAATCACCACAGTAAACAGTGCTGCAATATCTCAGCAAGATCTCGTTTGATCATTTGGTTGCTTACGCCGTGCGTACAAATTTCGTTCCCGCGAGGCGTACATTTAACGTTTCAGCAACGGTTTTAGCTTCAGGCAGCCTTGTATTTCACCTTAATCAGACAGCCTTGTATTTCACCAAACGTCATCGATCAGGCGCTTGTAGGCAACTGCTGGCAGATCAGAGAGCACGTTTCGCAAGCCGTTGCAGAATCGGTTGCCATTAATTAAGTATGCAATTACAATAATTATAGAGTATTATAATCATTTAATTAAATATCTCCACCTGGTGGTTTCTTCTGTCACGCCGATTCCAAAGCAGTAAAAGAGAAAAAGGATCCACGACCATTTCAGGAGATGCAAGATCGACTTGGCAACAATGGCCTTCAACCATGACTCATCATGCTTCGGGTGTGAGGGAGAACGAGAATCACCAATTATTCGTCGCTTAATTCTGATTAAATTGGCATCATTTATTTTATTCACATTTGCATTTATACCCATCACCTCCATAAGGCAGAAAATGAAAATGAGCATCGGCATGTAAAGCAATGGTACATCCTACTGCGAAACCAAAGACAGAAGACAACCACACCAAAATGATGGCAGTGCGCATTAATAACGCTTCTTGCAGTCGTTGCTGTTCGCTGCTGGTGCCTAAGCACAGGGTGTCGTGATTTGTGCAGAAACAAATCTTTCAACACTAATCCTCTATTCGCCCCAACGCTCTTTCCCTCAACCGTGCTTAAGCTCACGCCTAATGAGTCCTCCGTGCTTAACGGTGGTACCAGAAAATTGCAGAATAATACCAGCAATCAAGTGTGAATCTTTTACTACTTCTTTGCGGCAGCAGACCGAAGAAATTCTGAAGGAACAGTAGGCAAGCAGCAGCAACTGCAGCAGACATTTGTCACTTTCGCCCCTAGTTGCGGTTATTAACGGAGGTTTCACTGTAACCGTGAACCGTGACTCATTTCCCTATGGTGGCTTTTAATTATTGCTCATTTTGGTTTTTTAGTTTATTTTGCGGTTTGATGAAATTGAGAAGTAGTGCGAGAAAATGCACTGACACTCATTTAGTCCTGACGTCACAGTTTTTCGAGCGATCGCGTAACGCATGGCAAGAGAGCGATGAGAGTAATAATTTCTCATGCGATTGTTATCACTCTTTTGTTTCATCGGGGTAAATGGCGTTGCACACGTCATTCTCGTTTTCTCATTCCTACGTCATTCGTTCATAAGAGAATCACTGAGCGTCATACACAAAGCTGGGCGGTTAGCAAAGCCGTCATGCGAATTCATATGACGCGGCACTTAAAATGTTAAATAACAATAAACCTTTTAATAAACCTCTAACATTAAAATCTCTACTTTCTTAAAATCTTTACTTTACATTACAAAGAATATAACAGGAGCTGTTGTCATTTTACTAAAATATTTTTTTTTTCTATCAATCATATAATATCATATCAATTATATTTAAGCTCAATACATCAATTAAAAGTACATCATCTCGAGGAAACCTCAACTAAACCATTCATTCTTCTTCTGATTTCCCAGTTATTTTTCGATCACTCGTTCAACTCATGTAAACTGATTAAATTTTCAGCTCAAGCCTCAAGCCTGGATGTTTTATTAGTCAATGCATCCCATTTCCAAGCCTGTACATGCCACAATGTCTCAAGGTAAAGTCGTCTCGAAACATGTCAAAAATGAGCAGTTTGAACTATCTCGGGTGAAAAATGTAGAGACAGTTTCTTTCCCTTTCCACCAGTACAAAGATTCTTGCACTTTAGGGATTGTTTTATATTTACTTTCCTGTCTACTTCCTCCTCAACGGTGTCAGCGCTATCAGATTCTGTGATAAACTTTGACAGGCCTCAATTTGCTGCTGTACGCTTGGCACGCTATAAATTCGCAATCTAATGAATAACGATCTACTTGGTGAGGGTTGAAGGAGAGTTTTGGGAACAAAAATTGAAAAAAAAAATCAAAATGACACTACCGTCTAGGGATTCGAAAACTTTTCCCTGTCCGTCCTGCTTCCCAACATTTAATTTTTCTTACTGTAGATTTTTTGTTGAATTTTATCTTGAAGGTGGAATGGCCTGTACAAACTTGCTTTGTCTCTTTTTTGTTATGCTCAACTCATGTCTGCTGGTTTGTTCCGAGCCGCACATTGGAAGGCTATCGAGTTCCGACGGAAAAGCTTGCCTATAAAACAAGTTTACGTGTGTACCTTAGCAGCATCTTATCCCGAGGGTTGTACTTATTTTAAAATCATTTTCTACCACACCCCCTTTAGCAGCAGCTGCCCTGGTTGCAAGAGTTTTGAAATAGAAACATCCTCTCCCATTGATAACTTTGATAACCTACAACAAGTATTCTAATAGAAACACAACATGATGCCGCTACTTGAGAAGTCAAAAATGATTACTTTTTAAACTGTCTTTGAAAAGTTTATGCCCGCTAGTATAAGGGTATCCTGTTGTATGTACGACTTTGTTGTTGTAGTCTGCTCTTGTGGTTGTTAAACACTGAACTAGAACCATGCACACTCACACACACTCTAAAGAGATTCTTATTGAGTTTTGAGAAAAAAATTATAACTTTAGGAATAATTTTTTAGTTGAAGTAGTTGGAGAAAAAACCAAGTAGATTCCTAGTAAGCATACTTTATGTCATGGTGAGTTATTTGCAACAGATAAACCCATGACACCCGCTTGTCTAGATTGTGGTTTGCGTGCTCAAAACTAGCTTATCACTGTTCCCTATTCGCCACAAGCAAGCCAATTTTTTACCACTCATCTACTGCAGCATTTCATCTCATGCGTTCTATACTTGCTGGAACAATATCTGTTAGTGTTCGAGTTCTTTTAACCACAGCAATTCTCTCCCACACGTTCATAATACTTTACTCGTTCGCGTATTTTCCAATTTATCATTTCACCCACATATCCCCGACCCTCAGTTCTTTTTACTCGTGCAGCAAACCATTAACTATGAGTGCATTCCTGTCGCCTCTCTCCTTCTTTCGTATTATTTTGCTCTCTTTCTATATCAGTGTGTATTGCTGCTGATAAAACTTTATCAACGGATAGAATAAAAAATGCAATGTTGTTTCGCCGAACGCTATACGGACATGTTCCTTTTCTTGCGTTTTTCACTCTAAGCGGGAAAGGAAAAGTCGATTTAGGGAGTTTTCTTTTTATTCTTTTTGAGTGTGTTTCAGTGTGAGTTACGCCTTGCATAGCCCTCGGCATGCCCACTGCTCGGTCGGGCAAAAATTGCGCCACAATCATATTTCCTGTTTTCATTTTTTTCCTGTCCTTGTTTACTCCCTAAAACCGAAACGCTTCCACGTTGAAGGGTGATATTTTTCTCCCCGGTATAAGATTCTATCACCTCCAAAAGTCTTATCGAACCGGTCGGTTCAATGCCGCATATGCGAAGCGACAGCAGCATACCTCTAAAAACAGGCTACAATCCCTAGCAGGGAGAGCTGGTGTCTGTTTTTCGCTCCAAAAATGCTTGCACGCGTACACGCGTTTACGGTATGAGTTGATGCGAAAGTTTGACGGGAAACATATTTCACCACACTTTTGGCGCGTTCAAACGAGCTTTAAATGTGTGTGCGTGTGTGCTGAACGGCAAAACCCATTTGCGATTATTTATTGCACTCACGGGAGAGAGCTGGGAAAGATTCGTGTTACAGTAGACGAGGCACGGTCGAGCGCCGGGATATTTTTGCCGTACTGCCATGAGGCGACCACCGTACGTTTCGTATATATTGTGCAGCGTATTGTGACATCCTTCACACTATCGTACTTTGCCACGCCAGAGAACAAATTTATTTTCCAGCTGCTTTGGAGATCAAACGTGGTGCAATGACACAGAACGCATGCTGCTACAGCCAAATGCCGAAGGCTCATTGCCTTATCATGCTTGGTCCTGCGAGAGCACTTGAGCGTCGAGCTAATTCCTGATGATGTTTGCGATAATTTAGCTTTTATCGGTCGTTCACGAGCAAAGTTTGCCAACCGGAATCCACCCTCCCATCGCTCTCTTTGGCAACCGTTGGGCACCAAGGACGCTGGCAAAGTGAAGACATCGGAAGTTCTACCACCGCTTGTTAGAGCGAGGGAGCGTAGCGAACAAGATTAACTGCTCACGAAATAGGAGATCGTTAGTTTGAAAGGATTTAGCGCTTAGGCTTCATTTTCAGCTCACTTTGTACTCCAGAAAGGGAAACACAGGAAGGATACCAAAACTTTTTCAACGCTGTTAATTATTAATGAACCATAAGTCATGCGAAAGAATTTCCCCATCCCAAAGCGCAAAGAATAAAACATTTATGAGCGCTACAGTTTATCGATGGTGCAAACAAATTTGTGATGAAAGTTTTTGATTTTTAACCCGGCGAGGAAGCAACATTACTTCTGCAAAGTTTTATTGAAATTTGAAAAACAAAATTTCATTAAAGAGTCTTTCCGTAAATGGAAAAATGCTCGAGGCAAATTTGCAAATGGTATACCACTGCGCCCTTTATATGTAATTTTCTTGAGTTTGAATTTCCATAGTTATGTTTCCTTTGTTTAACTTTATTCACACCTTTGCTTTCTTCTAGTTGCATTTTTATTTCAACAGGGCTTTCATTTCCTTTGGAAATAATTTGAAATACTAACTACTCTGGGAACTGGTTCTTACAGTCGGTTTTGGCAACAGCGAAAAGCATCAAAATCATCGTTCCTCTGTTGCTACGATAACAATTAATAAATAGCGCTTCATTCTTCTATGAAGCCTTCTGGGAGTTATATTTCTGATTGTTTTCATCTGCAAGGTGCCTTTAGCACTCTCTTTTTTTTTCAAAAAAAAAAAAAAAACAAGGAACTGCTTTAAATTAGCAACAACATGACAAAAGACACAGGCAAAAAAACCTAATGTTCACCAAAATACCCTTACCAAGATCATGTTTTTCAATCGACTTTTTATTTACCAGTCAACTTTGGTGATGCCAAAGTCAACCAAAAAACAAACGAATACACTCTTCCCGCGGCCAACGCGAAGCTTATGATAGCGCTTTTGTATGAAATATTTTTACGCACCACTCAATGCGACC